>NW_009704695.1:0-19084 GCF_000703405.1 Apaloderma vittatum
CGCGGTTGCCTCCTCCCCATCAACGCCCCCAGCCACAGGAAAATCACGCTTTAACCACCCCCAGCGCCGTCCCCTGAAGTACAGCTCCCGTCCCCTGGATGGCACTCGCAGAATAGCTTCGTGCCTGAACCAGCCCTTTCCCATCCCGGTCCCCGCGGGGACGCGCCGCCGGGCCGGTACCGACCTTCTCCCCGCGCCCCCGGCGCTCGGGGACCGGGATCGTTGCTCTGAGGCTGCAGAGAAGAAGAACGGCGGGGGGCGCGGCCACCGAGCGGTTGGACCGGCTGCACTTTTCCTCTTCTCCTGGCGGGGGCAGCCAGTTCTGCCCGAAAGCGGTTGGTTTTTCTCCAAAGCAGGCAGCGGTGACATTTAAACCGCGGCTGTTCAGCGTCTGCTGCGGTAGTTAAGCTCCTGAGCTCCCTCGGTAATCGTGCCCCGGCAGCAGCAGGCTTGGAAGTCGGCCATAAAAGTTGGCAGTTTGGAATATCACAAAAGTTTGAGTATTTTTTTAACTTTTTTTTCTTCCTCTGCCTTACAAAACTCTAAAAATCGACTTGGACGTTATATTAGGAAGGTAAAGGAAAAAAAATGGGCTTTGTGTTATAACTCAAAAGCAACTTCACTTATTCAAATCCAAAACTTTCTACTTTCTTTCATTCTCTGGATCCTGTATGTTTGATAGCATGTGGTGATATCTTTGCTTAGAAGGGGAACTGGGGCAAAATTTGCTCACCTAGCAGCCCCCTGGGATGCAGGCAGGGTGAACCTCCTCGGAATGAAGGCAGCTGCTCTGCTGCGAGCAAGAGGAGGCAGCCCCACATCTTCCCCATCCCTGCAAACTGTTTCTGCCTTACTTAGAAAAGTGTGCTAGTAAATACATTTTTAGGTGGTGCATGAATATGAATCAGAAATGTAATTGTATGGCACTTAAGGTATGCTAAGGAGTAGCTGCAGGTGTTGGATCGTTCCTACTTATTTTCACAATGCATTTACACTCCTTAAATTGAAATAGATATAAACCACCCATCAGTGGCCACAAATCCCAGGTCTACAAATATAACACTGGCATGATCCTACAAAGGGCATCTCCTCTTCTGTAGTATATATGTTGCAGGTAGATTATATGTGGTCATTAAGCTTATGTTGATTTATGTGGGAGTTTTGCCTGCCTGGACGGGAGCGTTCAGCCACGCGCTCTCCCTAGAGCTCAGCTGATGTCTTCTCCCCTTGAGTCCAGCTGTTTGCTCAGCAAACTCATCTTTAGGACTTGAGTTTTTGCTCAACATAACCACTGCAGAGCATCCTGAGAGTAGCAATTCTGAGCAGTTATAAATCACAGGATATTTTAATAAACTCCAATCTGGATTTCTGCTATCTGGCCAGGTGAAACTAAAATTTGAGCAAGTTTTGAGAAAAAGTAGTGTGAAGTTTTAGCATTCTGGACAACTTCTGTTTGCTCAAGGCTTCCTTGCAGGAGGATGTCCTTCACCATAAGCCAGCTGGTAGCTCTGCATCCACCTGATGCAATCCTTTAGCATGAAGTAACTGGACTATTAGCAGGGATGCTTTTGCTCTTGGAACCAGTGGTCATTTCACCTCATGGTAAATTATGTTGTAAGGTTTGTGCAGCAAACTGCTGACTCTCGGCCAACCACCTTCCCACATTGCATTGTGCCCCATCGAATGCTGAATTTACCAGGGTGTCCTCTGCTGCCAGGAGGTGACAGTGACAGGATGGCAGTTTACTGGGTGGGTGCTGGCACTTGGCCAGTCCCGCTTGCTGGTGCATATAGCAGTAGTGGCACACACACGGCGTGAGCTCAGTGCTACGTCTCCTTTTCGTGCTTCCAACTGGGATCTCTTCCCTCCACGGGAGAGCCCTGGGGAGCAGGCATTTTGGAGAGAGCTGCCGAAGGGGATGGCCAACAGGTCCTAACCCTCATGCTGTGCAGGGCCACCTGAAAACCAAGGACACAAAGATGTTTTAGAAGAAAGGGACAAAAGGTTTTGAGACAACTGCTGTTTGGACAAGAGCTTCTGGCAGCCGAGGGAGGGCACTGAGGAATGCACAGCTCCAACAGCTGTTATTAAGGTTCACTGAACACAAAAGCCGAGCCCCAGTAGCGAGGGATAGGACGCTTGGTCCCTGATCTTCAGTCCCCAAAACTCTAGTGTCAGTGCGACAGATCTAACAACAGGATCCCCTACCTTCTCTCCCCTACTTTCTCTCACGTATCTTCTAAATGAGGCACCACACATGTGAAAGGAGACCCCCGCACAGATAACCGCCTGTGTTTTTGGCTCATCCTCCTGCCTCAGCTCTGCCCAGCCCCATCCTCCCACCAGGATGTGTCCACAGACACTAGCTATCGCAGATTGAAGACGTCATCTTTTCACTTAAAAATTTCTAGGGATGAACGCTCTATTTTTCACTGGTAGAATGCATGATGTGTTTTAATTAATCAAGGAATTAACTGAGTTTATCAATACATATTTGCTTGCAGCATAAAACTGAGAAAAGTATTTCATCTACTGATGCCAGTAAAAATCTGAGCAAAGCATTTTTGTTTGTTTTTACCAGTAAAAGCCTTAGCCAAGCACTTTTCTCAGTACAAACTTACTGAAAACTACTGTGTTACAAAAATAAGCCAGCTTTGGGCAGGAAACAAGGCTTCTCCACATTTAACCCCCAGCATTCCTGACCTGCACTCCAGAAAACGTGGCCCACACCAGTTTGGTTACATTTATATTAACATCTTTTGATAATATGCCGTAATCAAGTTCAACATACTGCTGCCAAAGTCGTTGTGTCACCAGCCTGGAGTTGGACGTATCCTTGGTGTGAGAAGGTAAACGGGAAATCCCAGCTGCCAGACCCACGTGTCAAAGCATCCTCTTACCTGTTAAAGTGCAGCTGGGGCACATGCAGAAAGCGGGGAATTGCTCTCCATGTAACACCCTCGGAGCTGAGAGGCATCCAACTCACCTTTGGAGCACCAACTCTGGTTCCCAACATTAAATAGTTGTTTCAGAACTGGCGGTTCTGAGGAGGACAAGGACGGTGACAGTGCTTTGCTGACCCTTAAAGGCTTGTGCAACGTCTCAATCCCAGTCATCCAGGCTGCAAGAGAACCAAAGTTGACAAAGTGAAGTTTTCAGCACTGCTGGAATGCACATCATTTGTTTTAAAACCTTGTTATTTACATGACAACTGATGGCAGGCTCTTTTTATTGGTCAGAGTGCCAGCCCACTTAGGGTTCATTTTCCTAAGCTTTTCTCTCCAGCTCGGAGGGCTGGAAATTTTACTTCCTTCCAAATAAGATTGAACAACAGGACTCGGGCACTAAAATTTCAGTAGCTACAGCCTCCAGAAGAAGAACATGTGATAAAAAACCCACAAACCCACAGGAATTGGCACACTGATACCTTGGTTTTGGCAACTCCATCAGCAGAAGGATTAGCCAGGGAGGCTGAAATGCCCTTTTTAGTGAAGGAAGGGGACACACAGGAGAGTTTGCTCCATGCCCAGAGAGAGCTAGATGGCTGTGGGATTCCACTCGCTCTGTGGGTACCAAGTAAAGGCAGAAATCACTCGTGACATTTTTCTTTTTCCTTCCATGCCTATTGACCTCACCATGAAGTATTTCTGAGCTGTCTGACCTGTTGCAGAGCAAGGCACTGCTGAGAGCTGTTGCAAACTCATTTTGGTTTCTGGAACGATCCATAGGAAGGACAGTTAAGCAAGTAGGGGCATTTAATCATATTAAAATTGTGTCCCATCACAAGAAGAAAGAGTCAAACATGGACAAATTCACGGTGTGAAAAAGAATATTGTAACTTTGAAGCATAAACTGCATGCATCACAAATATCTCTTGCAATAGTAATTACTGAAAGGGCAGGCTTTCCATCACTCTGGAGTTGAAGATTTTATTAATAGATCTGCATTGTGGCTCTAACAGGGCTTTTACAGCTGAACGTTGTGTTCAATCTTTGAGCCTTTAACCCTCATCTTTGTTTCTTCAAACCTCTCCAAATCCACTCATCTTCTTCAGCTTTCCTGGTGCCAGCGTGGTGAGGAGCCCAGGCGAACCTGGATGGATGCTCCCGTCTTGCCAAGTCCTTTCTCAGAGCAGAGCCAGGAGGCATTACTCCCCTTTGTAATCCTCACCCACCTTTGTGCAAGGACTACTAACCTGTGCAGAAAAGGATGGTGATGAAATAAAGGCTTCCTTAAAAACACAGCCATCGCTGGATGCTGGGAGAGCGGCTGTAGGAGTTATCAGAAACCACGCAGGCGTAGTGCCTGTGTGACAGCTGGGACTGACAGAGAGCAAAATTGTTCCCTCTCTGCAAAGCACCCACGCTACGAGCATGCCGAGACAGCACAGATCCCTGCGGTCTCTGTCATCTCTGCAGCACACCTCTGCTCTCCTTTCTGCTCCCCTCAGATGATCTGGGGGTTCAGCCACAGACAAGCTTGCACAGCTGCTTCCATGTTGACCAGAACCCCCAGGTGTGGCATCGCAGCCCTGTGAGGCAGCTTCCAGAGCATTTGCGTAACTTCCCTCAGGTCTTAGCTTTGTTGATTTAAATAACTCCAGTCCCTCTCCTAATGCCTGTTCTCAGCTGCTTGGAACCAATGTGTCTATTGAAAACTTGGTCAGAGACCAGATTTTAGTTTGCCTGTCTCAGGTGAATAGCCCCTGCAACACAGAGCAGAGTAGCCACAAGTACCATGAGCTGTATTTGGAATAAGGTCGTCTTTTATTTGATGTTAATTAGACTATTTACCTCGAATCACTACATGTGCTGAGCATCCTGCCTTCTGTGCATGCTGCTTGGGGACGCTGAGGATTAATTAGTGTTTATGCAGCATTTTGTGTGCTTATTACAATTATTATTATATCACTACTACAATTATATTTTTGCAATCTAAGGCCAGTGTTGTGCTTTTAAAAATGCAATCTGAAATGTCTACCAAGTACAGCTCAATAATTCATTAGAGAAATAAACTAATGATGGGCTGGTTAGTCAAATAATCATTAGGTTTGGTTCTGAGCTTTGTCTTTCCAGTGCTCTGACTTCTAAAGGTTTTCTTCTCAGCATGAACTCATTTAAGATTTTAAATGAATTATTTGGTATGCTAAAAATTAAACTCCTTATGAGCTTTAGTGCCCTCCCATATTTTGCACAGACACCACTGAAATAAATAAGGCGTTTCCAAGAGGCAAGTAAACATTCAGCGTGAATGGAAGTAGTGGGTTTTTCTCTTGGTTATTTGAAGACAGGACTTGGGCTACAAAGTGCCCGCTGTGATTCAGCAGACGGAGGCATGGCACCAGCAGCACCGGGCACTGGTAGCTGCTCACCCCCAGGATCAGAACATAGTATGTAAAAGCAAGCAAAAGGGCATTTTGATCCTTTATGTGAACAAAACCATGCAAATTGGGGAGACTAATAAGCTCAGAAACATTACAAGGTGAATGCCTTTTATGTTCGTGAAAATCTTCTGTGTTTATTTGTCTAATACAATGGAAATAAAGCTTCAAAGGCCCTTTGATTTAAAAGTGCATTATTGAAGTCAGTCACCACAATAATAACCATTAGACCGAATTGCTGCATTGTGACCCTAATAGCAACGTAGTCATAGCAGAGAATATCTATGCAGCCTCTTGCCTAAGTTGGTGAGGTAAAAGCAGATTTATTTCTGCCAAAGGATGAGAGAATGTAGGCAAAATAGGAAAAAAAAAAACAAAACTAAAAAACTCACAAATGGGTCCATGCAGCATGCTATGAATTTTTATAACAAACCTAAAACTCAGGCTTTATTGTCTGAAAGATTTAAGAAACTTTGTGGGTGAGCCAGCACCAGTTTATTGCATTGGCCCCAAACCTCATTAAGCCGAGAGATTATTTTCAGGCTAATTCCAATTGAAAACATCATGCAGAAGTGTGCCCTTACCCACAAACCTTTCTTTAGAGACACTGAGCCCAGCCGGCCGAGAGGAGCACCAGAGACTTGGCTAAAACTTGTAAGAGCACAGGAATATCTCTGTCCCATTTCCTCTCTTCCCTCAGCTTCCCACTACACCAACAATAAATATCCCTCCTTCTCTGGAAGAGGCACAAGAAAACATCCTGAGCACAGAGGAGAAGCTGGCGGAGGCTCAGTAAGGACTGTCCTGGAGAGAAGGGCATTGGGCAGGCAACTGCTGGGCAGCTGCCCAAAAACAGGAGAAAAGCTCTTCACCTTTAAACCTTTGCTGCAATCATTTCCCCTTTTTCTGAGTGCTGCTTGGCAGAGTATAGAGCAAATGAAGCACGTTCACGGCAATCACAGGGACCAACATTTTCAGTTCCGCATTTTTGCAAGTTTTTAGCCACACTTTCCCCAAGGGCAGATTGCTTTCCATGCAAAGTCTCAGAGATGCTCTTATGCTTAATTATTGAATTTGAGGAGCTTTTGTCATCTTGCAGGGATTGTTTTGTTCTTGTTTGGCTGCTCACATTGTACAGATTAGACAGAACCTGCATTTCTGAAGATATTTTCTTTTTTTAACCGCTTGTACTTTATAAATTACACTGACTTTTCTACTCACATTTATTTGAAGTAGCATAGATAAATGAAATTGGGACCCTATTACTAGGTTTCCAACAATAGCTTTTAAGAAAACTTCAATATCAGGGGAAATACCTGTAGTTTGATTTTTTTAAGCAAACCAATGTGGGGTTTGTGCCTAAAAACGTTACAAGGGAAGCCTGCTTAAAAATAATAGTGTAATTCCCAGAGGGGGACAAGAAATAAAATCAGAAAAGCAAACACAGCAAACCTTGTAGTGCTTAGTGAAGAGCAAACTAGCCTGAAAAATAAAGATGGTTTTAATCACAAGCTTTGGGCTGCTCGGCCAGGTAGAAGAGTCCCTTTGTTTGCAGCACGCGTTTCAACTTCCAAACGTCCCTTCACATTTGTTCTCTCCATCACCCTCCCGCTCACTGCCCGGCCCCTTCGGTGCTTCCCGGGAGATACCAATCAGCTGGTCAGGAGGCGACTGTAACTACACTAATTACCATGTATTACGGTGCATTAAAGCTCTAATACACGCCGAAACGCGCAAGTTTCCCCGCACCGGCGCGGCCGCATCCATCATCCATCACCGTGCTCTGCCCCTCTCCTCCCTCTCCACGGTGCAACGCGGCGAGGGGCGGCCGCGCTACCTCTGCCGCCATAATCAGGGAGCTAAAATTGTGATCAGATTAGCCCCAGCAATGAAAAGCACAGTCCCAGATCACACTCGCAGTTAGTTAGCATTTAGATAGGCTGGGACGGGGGTCTGTACAATAGGCATCAAAGCTGAACTCTTGGTGCAGCGAGAGGGATTAATTTCTTTAACCAACATGCCTGATCTGGCCTATCTCATTACCCTCCCTTGTCAGTGTCGATGTTAGATTTGATTGAAGATTATACCATTTAGGCCTTTCCCCTGTTTTCCACAGAAACCAGGCCTATTGAATTGCACATTCTTCCATGGGCCCCTGTCAATACTCAGTGGCCTGAGCCTCTAATTCTGCTTCATTTAAACTTCATCAACTTTTCCAATCAAGTGGAAGGATCTGAAATAGGCTCCGTAAGCAGAAAGGCCCTTTTTCCTTTTGTCAGATAATTTATTCTGTTTTCTCTTTCTCTCCCCCTTGCTTCCCCACCTCTTTCTCTTTTTCTTCTTTTCGCTCCCTTTCCCTGATGCTGAAAATGAGATTACAGTATTTAAATGACTATGATAATCAATCGGGGGACCTTGAGCCGAGATTGAGGTTAATTTTTCTTAGCAGAACAAAGAAGCGTGGTGCCATGGGGGATTTGAAGGTGCAATCTGTGTTTCATGCTTGTATTCCTCCCCCCCAACCCCAAACTGCAGTTTTAGGAGTCTTTTCTTGTTACTAACTATGCAGTTGTTGTGATTTTTAAGAGGAAACCCCTAGGAGAGAAGAAATGTAATTTTGGGCTGATAAATAGCTAACAGCCTTCAATCAACAATTTTAATAGGAAAAAAAAATCACTTACATGGTGTGACTGCAGATCTAATGAAAGTGGTATCATTACCTTATTTATTTTTAAATATACTTGTAAAAATTTTCAGCCATGCTACAAGTAGTTCTTCCAGCCTGCAGAGTTGTGAACTTTTAACTGCAGGCGACTTTTATTCAGCCACTTTTTCCACTTAGCAGCTTCCTTGGCTTGTCATGATTTTGCTAATCAGAAATGGAATCACTTATGTTCATCTTAAAACCTGCACTGAAATGGCTTGCTAAGTCTTTAGATGATGTATTTTTGGTTGTAACACGCCAGCATTCACTCACCTGGATCTTTCCCCTACCCTTCTCAGGAAGAGAAAAAGAGAAAAATATGCATTTCTTTGCTTCCATCCTAGCTGTCTTGTCAGTGCTGTTTTACATGCTGCCACCCAATGTTATCTTTTATTTGTGTCAGGAGAGAGGATTTGACAAGTTCAGTATACAATGTTCATTTGGCAAGGCAAATTTTTCATACCAATTTTGAGTCGAAAATGAAACCATCTTTCAACACAACGAGCAACATCATTTTTGGACAGACTTATTATGAGAAGAAGAATTGCAAAACTTTATTTCCCTGCATGATCCAAAAAAAAAAAACGACCCTGGAAATGAGACATTTAAACAAAACCATAAATACATGTATGAATGTTTGAGGCCATCAGTTTGTTTTAGAAATAAAAAATAACCACCGTCTGCTGTCAGGTAGCTGTGGCCTCCTTTTTGTTAATCAGATGCTGCTGAAATTGGTTGCATCATAATGTAGCTTTGTTTCAAATCTTTTAAGCTGTCAGAAGATGGGGAAAGGCAGACTGGCTTCAGAAGTTTGTCAGCATTCACCAAGCAAAACAGTCGTTAGTCAACAGCGCGTAGGCTGATGTTTGCAAAGATGCCCAGAGACTGAGGAAGGGAAGGACCGACGGTATTTCAAAGGGCTCTGGGTGCTTTGCCTCCCTCCAAACTCCCAAATGTAACTTCTGGCAGTACTAAATACTCTGAACGATCCCTTAATTAATGGAAAAAAGTCTCCTTATGAATTTTGCTGTCCCATCTGTGTCACGAGTTACATGGGTACAGCAGATTCCTTGGGACTTTTGGTTTTTTGCCAGCCCTCCCCATCACAGTGGACTTTTAATCCATGACAAGGACTTGCTGGTGCAACTGTATAGTGAGGAGCCAGGACAGTTAAATAAATATTTTCTAAGGAAGACCACGCATTGA
The DNA here is from genome assembly GCF_000703405.1 of Apaloderma vittatum. NCBI lineage: Eukaryota > Metazoa > Chordata > Aves > Trogoniformes > Trogonidae > Apaloderma > Apaloderma vittatum. The sequence continues at coordinate 9,291 of NW_009704695.1, forward strand.
AACAGGGATGTCAAACCCTCTCCTTCACTTGTCACCTGGGTGACAAGTTCATTTTAGCACCCAGGACTTCTGCAAGGTTGGGAGGTGCAGCGTGAGAGCCACGTAGGGTTGTATGTCCTCCAAACCCATGGGAAACCTCAGCCTGTGGTGGGAATTGGGATGCTTTTTCATGCCCCAGCTATGACCTTCGGTGAATTTTACCCCCCAACAAAACAAGCAGCAGCCCCACAGACTTGGAAGAAGCTCTGTGTGTCTCAGGCAGTGGTTTACTCTAACAGTCTTCTCTCTTTAAGCAAATGTTGACTCACCACGGGGAAATTAAAACTCCATTAGACATTGCCACATTGTAGAGCAGACCCCATTACAGCGGTCGAGTTGCAATTAATTGGTTTCCTCAGATATTACTTAATTCTGGGAAAGCACAGATAGATGGGAAGGACAAGGCTGATCTAAACAATAATTTTCCAAAATGACATAATCTAAATAAACTAATGAAGTGATTGCTTAGTTATTATCTAAACAAGAGTCAAAAGGAAATATTTGGTATATAATAATTTAGAAAAAACAGTAAATACCATTCTGGATAGACTCATCACGACCCAATCAGCATTTGTGCTTAGGGATGGATGCTGGTTTAGCAGATTAATTATATTTCATGCAAATACCTGCTATTTCAAAGTGTCCCATCTTCTGCTTTTGTTTTGTCTGTTGTTCGTGCCACTTAAACTTTGCACCACACAGATGGACGGGGCCACTGCCTACATAGCACTGCAGGTTTGGGGGTTGTTTCTTAACTAAGGTTAATTTTGCATCAGGAAATATCGAGCAAAATAACCATAAAAAAAGACTCTCGTGTGCAGATGGAATAATTAGTAATTTGGAAATATTCAGGCCCAGGAAGGGCCCTCCACAGGCAATCCCTCTGCAGAGAGGCAGCAAGGGAGCACCCGCTGCGTCAGTGTCGTGGGGCTCCCACGGGGTGAGCAGCATCCCGCCGGCCCGCTGCCAGCGCAGGGACCAGATCCAGCCACCTCCCATGTAGCTCTTCTGTGCAAAGCTTGTTCGCTTGCATTATCTGGGTGAGAAAGTATTTGGCTTCAGGAGAATAAATAACTAGGCCTTATAAGTCATTAAAAATGTATTACAAGAAAAATACAGTGCAGCTATAAATAGAAAACAAAGCAATGCCTATATAAACTTTTGCAATGACTGGTACTCAGACTATTTGTCACTGTCGGTTTTTAAATGAGTTTCGCATCCGTGATCTCCAGAGTCTGAAAGCCCTTGAAGCTGCAGTTCTGCCCCGGCCCTGGCAGCGCGCCGGCCCCCGTGAGCCTCCCCATGTTTTGAGGATGAGCATTCAGTGGCAGTAGCTGGGGTCAGTCTGTCTGACCGAGGCAGAGGGACTGGTCAGTCCCAAACTGGAACTTGGGTGTTTTTCCCTACCCTCCTCCTTTTTTTTTTTTTTAAGTGGAAATATTTTACTGATTTCCTTTACTTCTATTTGCAACCGTCTGACATGTAGCAGTTCCTTCCATAAAAGATACCACCTCTCCCTACAAACCTCCACACATATGGATTTTGACTTAATATGAAATGAACTCTATGCAGTAACGCATTCATCAGTGATCCATCATTACTATCCTCCCTTTTAAACAGTAGTTCTTGTAGGCAAAGCCATACCTAGTCATTTTTAAACCTTTCTTGAAGAAAAAAGTCGATACTATCTCCACATTGGAACCACAAAATTGTAGAATTAATTAGGTGGGAAAAGACCTTTAAGATCATTGAGTCCAAGCGCTACAACCTCGCATTCTGCTTAGCGCTCCAACTGAAGTCAGAGCCAGCTTGATTTCAGGGGGAAATTATTTTCACTTTGTGTTTTCATACTTAAATGTTAAGCGCTTTTGTCCTCTGGTCTGATTTTCTTTTTGTCGTGCCAAGCTTGGCACCCAGTAGCAAAGCAGATATCTGAAACTTTCAGCTAACTTCAACTATGTGTGTTGTTATATCTTTGAAAAATCAAATCCTGACTGTGATCCCAACGTGAAAACTCCGCAGTAGAGTGCTCGCAGTGCTTAAACTCCTGCGTGTAGCTAATGGGTTACTCCAAGGGAAAGACTGGGTTGCCTTGGCTGGACAGTGATGAACAATTAGAGAGCGCAGCACCCAGGTGTACTGAAAAGTCCATAGTTACATATTCAGGTCAGGGAAAGTAGGCCACAGAGTTAAACGATGAATCCTAACAGTCTAAGCTGTGGTTTCCTGGTAAGGAGGACATTTTGTGCAGCTTCTGCCATGAAATGTGATGTTTTCACCACTATTCGGCTGGATGCAAAAGAGGGAGCTGCTGCAGTATGGTCCAGAAGGAAAATATTCTGTTTGTTTGCAAGACTATGAAATAAGCAGTGGCTAGAAAGCAACTTTCAGAGCTTTCCAAGCACTGGAGTATTTAGGATCTGGGATCGTGCTGTCCTGTTTGCTTCCAGTAGTGTCTCTCTGACTCAGGACCCTGAAAGAGGGTGAGGGATCTTGGTTTGCATCTAATTCCTGATGGAAACAGAGTTTCAGAATAAGTCTGTGCACTGCAGGGAGGGTCATTCACGTGTTGCATGGGTGTAAGGAAAAGCAAATTGCCTCTTCTCCAGAGACATGCGCTTTGGACTGCACTCCCAGGTGTGGAAACTGCTGGCTGGAATCACTGGCTGATGGTTTCTTAGCAGAACAGACCCATTGGGCTCATTTCTGCAAAAACGTGAAATTCAGCAAAAGGTGACCAGGAAAAGCAATTTCCATTTCATTAAATGTGGGTGCTTACTTTGTTTTCATCCTAAACTCACAAGAACCTCTTTCTAAAATGCTTCACCAGCCTCCCCCAGTTGAGGTCTCATTGCTCACCTCCCTCCTGCAGGGCTGTTAGCGTGCAGCAGTTCCTTTAATTTGGGAATTTAACAAGTAATTCTAAATTGGGATGTTGGAAAACCCGTGATCCTGTCTACTATGTCTATCCTGTCAGATGTGGTTCTGTGCTTTCACTGCCTGGAAAACAAAAGGGAAGAGAGTTGAACACATGGTATCCTCAACTAGAAAGAGCTTTGCTGAAAGAGGATATTGAGTTGTTTTATAAAGCCCAATAGTAGCTTGAATTATGCCTGAATAAGGAGAAAGGACATTGTTAAAGAGCCCTAAACATTTGCCATAGTGGATTTTTTTTTCTTCCACACCCTTCAGTGGTGTTGTTTTTGGCTGTTAATGATTTGGTTGGTATTGTATTTATAAGCCGGCAGGGTAATCCAGAGAGCAGCAGGAGGGGCAGTTGCCTTAAATAAAGCTTTACAATGCTGCTAATTAAAATGATCCTTCCTCTCCCTGTGATGACTAATGAGACAGAAAGAAGAACTGGGGAGGGTTAATGAAAATGTTGCCATGAGATTCCCTATTTTTAATTGGTCTTTTTAATGTTTTAATCTTCTTTATGGGGTGGGGGTGGAGATGGAGAAATTTTCCCTCAACCTTTCTTGTACTGTGCCCAATAGGTTGTAATGTATGGCATTTGAAATGTGCATTTCTAGCTATATATTAAGGATCTGTAATGAAAAGTCTGAGATGGAGCATAGCCTTGAGATGGAAGAAGCCATTTTGGCTTTAACTGAGAACAGAAACAAGAAATGTGAAACCTCTTTTCAAGCTCAAGCTTCCAAAACTCCAAGGGAGCATTCGTACCCCAAGGACCGAGGCTAAGATCTATTGTGAAGGATTGGCACTGATGCTCAATAGTATTTAGAGCTTTAGGTCACGATGCTCTGTTAAATGCAATATTTATCCCATGAGCATGTCACAGTTCACCTCAGATGTCAAGAATTCAATTAATATTCTATTTAATAGAACACACCATGACCTAACCTTTTAATACTCTTAGTGCGTCTGAGCCCTCCTTATTAGTGTCAGTCTCTAACTTTCCTTCTCAGCTGATGCATCTAACAACAACTGGGATGGGGAAATTGGGAGCAAGGAGAAAGAAGAGATTTAAATTACTTTTGGACCTCACTGTGAGGATTCAGTAGCTTTATCCCTTGTAAAACCCAGTTTGCAGGGGGGTAGCACACCCGGCTTTTCCCATTTTTATGGGGTTGATATCTTGCAAGTTTCAACTTTCCGTCAGTTCAAACCCACCAAAGGCACCGCCAAATTTTTCATGGTTTCAGCCTGTCAGTTTTTCATTGAAACAGCATTGCCCCTGCCTCACACCGCATTCTCAAACTTAGGGTCAGGGGAAACTGTTCATGTGAGTAACACCTGCAGGATTAAATCTTTGGCTTGAAATTTTGTCTGTGCACCATGACGATGGGCCATAAATATCCCGAGATTTTGAAATCAGGACTGCAGAAACTACCCTGCATTGTATCTGAAAATTGTCTCTGAGAGATCCCTTGAATATATCATGATTTTTCAGATCGGACTAGAAAATCACAAGACTCCTCCTGGCCTTAAGCCTGTGAGTAAACAGGGCTGCCTTCTTTCCCCTGTCACGAGCAGCAGTGCCGCAGCCACCCAACTCCACACATTTGCTGCTGAAATCAGAGGTGCAGAACCAGGTTTTGCCATCCTTGTGTCACCTCTAGTGGGATACTAGGAGAAAACCATAAAAAACACAGTAAATTCTGCATTTCAGATCCTATGGAACAGAAGACAGGCTTGGTAATCTGATGGGGTTTATATCTAGTTTTTTTAAAGAATACAGTTAATTTTTAAAACTCCTAATTGGGATCTGCTTCAGCCCAATACCTTTTGTGTGTAACACATTAGAAATGGAAAAAGACTGAAAGCAAATGTTTTAAACTATTCTCTGCTGTGTAGCCTTTACATTTGAAGAAGTACTACATAGCCAAGGTTTCTTTGTAAGGCAGCATTTCCCTGCCTTCAGCCAGGCAGGTAGAACAGGGTTAGCTTAGCAGAGAACACCTGCCTGCAGCTGGGAGGGGGCCACACTATTACCACACCTGTGATTTCAGTAAGATTTGTTGGGAAGATCAGCCAATAAATACAAAGGCTGTACTGCAGCTCCTTAGAGTGGGAGGAAGAACAGACACTGTGCCAGATATTTTCATGCAACTATATTCATTATTTATGCAGAAGAAGAGATATTTCAGGAAAACAGAGCTGAACCATGAGTGACAAGGTATCTTTCCAGAGCATAAGGTGCAGGAAAATTGCACCGAGGTTGACAGCTTTTTAATGTAGAGTCTCTATTTCACTGAATTACTGCATGTTGGCATTTCAAAAGTACAAGATGACCTATTTATTAGCTGTGAATCAAACAGAAATTACATGCTAGAAAATAAAAAAAGTTGTATGTTTCTTCCAGCTGGTAAGATGCTTATTCTACAGAAATAATATATACATAAAAGAAAACCTGCAAACAAAGGATCATCAATCACAAGGCACTAAATTTAATGTCATAGGACCTATATTCATCTTGTAATATTGCAATCATATGTGCTTGTTCCCTTACATGTGATGTAATATTAAATGTATGTGTGTCATAATACTTTAAAATTTCACTACCCTTGCTCTGCTTAGGCTCATTCGATCCTCCTCCCTTCTGGAGAGGAAATACTGGCTTGGAAACTTGGCTTCAACAGTAACATGTATCCTAGAGCAACACAAAATGGCTCGCTTAGATCAAGCTTGCCATGTTCCTAGCTGACCTCTTCAGGCATGTGCCCTCTCCACGTACAGACTGGGGCCAGAGATGTCCCCGATTTGGGGACATCTGCCTAAGTCCTGCCTCTCAGTGCACACAGCATTTCTTTTAGCTCTCAAAACTCCTAGCCAATCTTAAAAAAGTGCTGCCCAACATCACCTGTAGGACAGAAAACAGCAAGCTAGGAAGTGCGACCAGCAGCAACGGACTATTTTGTACAATATGAAGTATCCATCCTGCTGTGCCACCGGATCTTCCAAATCCAGTCATCTGGGAAAACTCAGCCACAACTCATTTGTATAGAGGGGTTCTAACACATGAGAAAAGCAAGCGAACGTCACCCATCCGGTGTCTCTCAGTCACACATGGCTAGGCTTCTATTGTCCATCTAATAATTGACGCAAATAAAAAACCTGAAAATACCACCATTCTTGGTTTTGTTTGATAATGATGCTGTATTTCATTATTCATTAGAGATGGCATCATCCCATGACTTTCAGGCAATACTTGTAGGTCAGCAATAGCCAGTGAATCTCAGAGCCTCTGTTCTGCAGCAGTTGTTTTCATGGTCCACCATTAGAAAGGCAGCTGTTGCTCAGAGAAAAAACATGCTGTTTACTGCTGCTTAAAAAATATAACAGAGGCACAGCCAGCCCTAGGGCTTCTCTATGATGTTGTAAAATAGTAGAGATTTACCCACAGCTTCCCATACTGGGAAACCACAGGTTCCTTTTATGAGAGAGCTGAGTATCACTATACAGTGGAAGCTAAGCACCACATGTTAGGTACTTGCCTGAGCCTGGAAGGGGTCGTTCTCTTCTGGCCCCGCTTTGCCTTCCTGCTTGTAAACAGGCAGTGCCAGAACTTCAGGAGGAAGGTAACCAGCTTCCAAGCTAAATACTAGAAACTGCCAGACCATGCAGGGGGAGCATTTCCCTGAGAAAAGGCAAAAGTGGGAGGAAAAGCTGCTGAAAGAGCGTCAGTAGTAGCCCTGCACTTTACCAGAGAGGCAAATGCCACGTCTGAAGGAAACACCCTTCAAAACACAGCTTGTGATTTGGAGAGTGGAAATTCAGCTTCCGCTGAAAATTTTTAAATTTAGGATCTGAACAAAGGCCCAGAAAGAAAAAGCTGAAAGTGTTGGATTGTGTCAACTGACATTAAAGTGAATGTGAATGTTCCTGCCTTCTCTTCCCTCATGTTTTTACATAAACAATTTAAGACATAAATTGCAGGAGCAAATGTCCAAGCCCAAACCTCGAGCAATGTTAAATGTAGCTTTATGAAAGTATTTCATATACCTTTTATCTCAGAAACCAACTCATTTTATTTAGTTTCCATTTTTCACTCCAAGTACCACAGCTGTCGATATGAAATGTAATCCCCCCACAAAAAAGGGCCAACACGTGGAATACAAAAGGGCGCAGAGAATCTTTCGAGCCAGACACACACAGAGTTGCTACAAATGTATGCAGGAGTGTGAAGTAATAACCTGATGTACAGATTGATGCAGGCCCCCAGCAGTCTGTAAATACAAAAATCTGCAGTATCACAGCGAGTAGGTGGCCTCATTTCCTTCCTTCACCAATCCCTCCCATTCCCCCACTGTCTTTAGAAAGAGCACAAAGTCTCGGTGTCTTACTGCGTGGCCTGGATGTTGTTTTCGCAATCAGAGCAGCAGGCTTTGTAGGGAAGATGAAATGATTGCTGACTCTTTTCTTCTCATTAAGTTTGTTTACATTGTGGACCATTGAGGTTTCACCAGCTTTGTGTCTCATGTACTCTGCTTTGAGAATCCCCAGCATTCATAAAAGTGAAGCCAGCTAAACCTGCACAACTCCTACATTACTTAGAAAAGTCCAGTATGAACTTTTATCACATATGCATCGGTTTTCTCTTTATCTTAAAAAAAACCAAACAAACAAACTGAAAACCGCAAATTGGCTGTGTAGAAAGAAGATTGCCGCTAGGTTTATCCTTAGACCTGGAGGTTATTTTATTCAAACCCATTCTGGACCAGCAGCCTCCAGAATGAGGGCTCCATTACACCCGGGAGACTATGGCCAAGAGCATAGCCTTGCAATAATCTAACAGGCATTTGACCCATGTCCTGAAGAGGGCAATGAGCAATAACCTCCATGTGGCAGAGAACGAGAGGACAGCATTAAAACCTGATGGTCCATCTGCCTACCCCACAAGGAAATGAACAGAAGGAAAAATATGACAAAATTCCTGGTGACTTATCTGAAAGAGGCGTGAGGTGGACTTTATACCTGCAATTTTGGCTCTGCCACTTTGCCCTTTCGGGCCTGCAAAGCAACATCTTTCACCAACTTTAAATTCCTATCAGCTTTGCAATTAATCAGCACCATTCGGATATATATATATATATATCTCTGTATTATCAGTATAGTGTCTACTTCCTCACGATAGTGGCATAATGTCTATTTTTAAATACATGCTGATCCAAGTACATTTGCAAGAGAAGCAGGACAGTTATTTCAGCATTACACATTCACTTCCGAGTTAACATGTAGGATCTTTGAGAAAAAAAAAATCTATATATTAAAAATATATAATTGACCACTCGATATTATTCCAATCCCTCCATGTTGAATCCTGAATGGTAAAACTTAACATGCCTCTTTTTTTTGCTTGAATTTTCCTTCTGCTCTTGCATATATACAAGCTACGAGCTGTAATACCAGACTCCTACATTCGTCTTAGTAATTTATCTCATTTCCTTTGGAATGGTGTCCCTCAGTGGCTCAGAGAAAGTGGAGCGGTTGTTTTAATAGATTTGAGTTTTATCTGCCTCTCTATTTGCAGCAGGGCATAATAATAATAAATTATGATACTAATAAGTAGGTTGTGCAGAATGGACTACAGTGGTACCACTTCCCTCCCCCTCCAAAAAAGTAATTTATGGGTACATTCTTGTGACTTTAGGGGTATAATAAATTATCAGGGTTCGTTTTTCCATCCAATTTGAGGCAGTGCAGCTGTGTTTTGCAAGCAATAAACTCTCTTGTTGTATTTCTTAGCTAAGCACTGAAAAACAGTGTGATTTTTTTCCCTGCCCTCCCAATTATTGTTGCAACGCCTGGTAGCTTCTCTGTAGTTAAGGGTTTGCCAGTGCTTCTATTATAAACCTCAATTTTCAGGGGCCTGTAACTTTGCTCTTTTAAATCATAGAGGGATAGAACTTGGTGTACGTCTCTGTCAATCTGTATGCTTTTTTAACTAAGAAGCAAATGTTTTAAGGAGTCCAGAACGCCCAAATTTGAGCCTTGTGTGAAACATGGATGCGTCATCCATGGATGTGTCAAAAACACAGATGCAAGTAGCTTGTAATGCTTGGATACCTCTTCAGCTCCTGCAAAGCCTATGAGTGCCGCTTGTTTTGGACACATCTTTGGGGCAGCACTTGAACCTTAATTATATTTTTGACACGGTGGGCAGCACAGTGTGCCACTGCTGCTGGAGGTCTGGGGATCAAGGACGAGTCAGCCACGTGCAGAAGCTCCCTCCTTAAAGGTGATGCCCCGTCACCAAGTGCTGGCCTAGTGGTTCAGTGTGCTGGAAATACAGAAAGTGTGAAGGAAACTGCAGGAATTCACCCTTCCCAAGCACCAGCTTGCAGTCTTAGCCACCTGTATGGACCAAAATACTGCCACAGTGCCACTGAATTCAAGGAGAGTCTTTGTGGACCTGGTTCCCATTCCCAATACCCGCAGTCTTTGCATTCAGCCTGACATGAGCAAGAGTCAAAGGAGGAAGGAAGAAAATAAGAATTGCAGGATCTCTCTACATCAATCCTGGAGACCCAGGGCTCCACAGTACACATTCAGTTCTGCCAGGAGATGGCACATTCCTTCCCCCCTGCAAAATCTTACCGAATGGGGAATAAGATTACCCGATTTTCTAACAACACGTTGTACAGTTACAATTATGTCCTGCTTGTATCGCAGCCACTGCTCTGCAACAGGGCACCAAATACCTTCCAGTGCAAGGAAGTAAACTGAGAGTGGAGTAAAAACGATTCTGGGTTTCCAGGGTGCTCTTGGGGGGAGCATCACAGCAGGGAAAG
>NW_009704695.1:19115-32370 GCF_000703405.1 Apaloderma vittatum
CCCCTTTGTGCAGGCTGCTATTCCAGCTGCTCTTGAATCAGGCCATACAGCTCTGCCAGACTAATGCTTCTGCTAAAGCAGCCTTCTACGTGATCAGCAATTAAGCTGTGAAGTCAGGCCCTTAATATTATGTTAACATAGTTCAGTATATTAAATGTAAAACAAGTCATAAGTTTTAAAGGTACCTCGGCTTACTGAGTTTAAATGAAGGCAGCAGTAGGACTATCGCAGCCCTATGCAAATCACCTGCATTTTAAAGCTAACAATAGATTTTGCTTTATTGTTTTGGCATTTAACGAGTGGGAAAATAACAAATTAAGCCACATGGGGAATCCCTGGTGCTTTTACAAACTGAAGCTGTGCCCATTTGGAGAGAGAACATTCCCCATTTTTCTCACTAGCTGCATTTCTCTTAACCCACCACCTTGTTAGAGCTTATAGGGCAAAATTCTTCTCTCATATTCTTCTGGCAGCTCTTAGTCCACATTCAGCTCTCCCTACCTTCCCAGCTGTCTTTCATCCTGCAAGTTCTCTCTGCAGACAGGGAACAGAAGAGTAAAGACTGGCTGGGCCATAGGGAGTCAGAAGAAGGATGTTGTCACAGTTTTAGGAGGGTTACAGTAGCTATTAGAGCACCGACAGCTTTTTCTGCCTGTTGTAATAGGGGATGCAGTCAGCAGCTACCAGTGCAAAGTATATGGAAGAGGCACCTGCATTAGGCTCTGGTCAGCAGTAAGCAGGAGCACATAGTGAAAATAATCAGGCCTCAGCAGCTACTGGGTGTGCCATCGTGCCAGGTACCAGTTACACCACCAGCATCTTAGCAAGGGGACATCTCTGGTTTGAAGCATTTTTTGAGTAGAGTGTTAAGACTGTGTCGCATAGGCCATAAGTCAGGGGGGGAAAAAAAAAAAGTTGCATTTTCATTTTAACTCACTCAGCTCTTACTCATCGAACCCCTGACCAAAAGTCAGCTTTGGCTGGGAGGATCATAGAATATCCTGAGCTGAGAGAGACCCATAAGGATTATAAGGTGATCTCAGATTGATTGAATGGGCAGGTGTTGATCTTCCACATGGCCATGTTTAGCTCCCTTATTGGTCATGAAACATAGCTGAAAGCAGATCACATCATGGATGTTCACTTCCGAATGCTATCCTAGATATGTCACCTCCAGGCCATATTTTTCCAAGTCACCAAAAGCAGTATAAACTGCTTAATTGTCCACATTGCTCCTCTGTGTGAACAGAGACATTCCTTCTGTGGAGCAGGCACACAAATATGTTCAACATGAGCTTGCTTCCTTCCTTATCTGTGAGAAGTATCAATTATACATGTCCATGAACATATCCCTGCATCCGTGTTCCCCCAGGAACACTTTCACCAACACCAAAGCATGCAGCAGAAATCAGGAACCAAAGTAAACCAGCCAGCCTGAACTTAACACAACACTGCAGCATTAACTGGCAGAAAATTGCCAGGGAGAGTGAAAATTTAAAGAAGACAAACAACAGGAATGTAGAGAAAAATACTTTGAACGGAAACCTGCAAACATCAGACAAGTTGGGAACGTGCCTAGGGATAGTTCATCAGCTTCCATCTCATGGCCCTGCACAGTCTCTTAGAAAATCTCCTGCAGTTTTTCCACACACGTCTGTTTTCCATCAAGTCTGTGGTTTGTCCTAGTCGATGCATTTCATCTGTTGTGTATAACGTTTGCATACATGCTACATGGGGAAATTGTAGGTAGAAGGATTGTGCAGCCCTCTGAATACATGAAGTGCTGCACAAGGATCGTGGTTATTTTCATAATAATTCCCTACCACTGCCCATGTTTGAAGTCAGAGATGTCTGGTGGCTGAACCAGAGAAGCAGAACACATGCAAAAGCCCAATTAACTTCTTATCACCAAAGCTCTTCCAAACACTAATGCATTAATCATTGCAAAACTAAGAGATGAGCATTGGTCTGTACACCAGACTCAGTTCAGTCAGCGTGTAACTTGACTGACACTGAGAATTACATGACAAATTTTGTCCGTTCATCCTGCACAGGCAGAGAGGGAACAGAAACAAAGGCAGAGCACCTGACTGGCCATCCTGATCTCAGCCCACAACATCCTTTTGAAAAACCTGAGCGAGTCTCAGCTCATAAACGAGCACATCCTCGGCTCAGGTCCATCAGAGCATCAATCCTCCATGTGATGCTTTCTGTTACCTTGTTATAAAAATCTAGATGCTGCTCAAAACATGGCAAGTGTAAAAATGATGAGAGAATAGGCAGGGAAGGGCTAAACAGCAAAGTGTTTGGTTCTGTAAGAGATGCATAAATACGCAAAAGCAAGCTGGCTCTAGGAAGAGCTTTTCAGATTACTTGAAAGTCTCTTAAAAAAATGGATTAAAATACAGATTCCCCCTATTATTTTTCAATAATAGAAGTGCAGCACAGAACAACTCACTAGTGCCACAAACTACTTTTTCATTTCTGTTTTTGTTTCATGCTTCAATATCTTCTTCCAGCTGCTCATGTCTCCTTTTCCTTCTCCTCGCTTTGATCTATTAGTTTTCCCCAGAAATGGGGTTTATAAATCATTGTAATGCAGCCCTGGGAAAGACGGTGCTTAGTGCAGGGAGAAATACATTGCAGCTAACAGCCACGGCAGGGAGGAAAACTCTCACCTCGTAGTGGGGCTTTGGCGACAGGTTACTGATGGCGCTGGGTTATTTTATGTCTGCATTCGTGCCATCAGGGGCAAGGCCGCAGGGAGCGCTGCCTCTACCCCCCTTGCAATATTTCAAACTTCCTTCTGCAGGCAAAAACAAACTGCTCAGGGGCTCACAAGGGAAAGGGGGGAGGAAAAATTGCTAGAAGAAGAGGAGGGGAGGCAGGACAGGTGGGGATGGATCACTTAGTCCCTTCTTTTGCACAATCGCATCTTTTTTAAAAAAGACATTTGTCTCTAACGCACCCTGAAAAGATGCAAATTTCATGCAACTCCCATCTATTGGCAGCAGCAGCAGGATCCAGCTCACCCATGAACATTTCCACTCCTTTGTGCCAAAGCTTGCGTGTTCCCATTTTGCACTTGGGAAACTTTGTTGCTGGAAACCTGTGGTCAAAGCTCATCCCTGTGTCACTGCGCATTGAAACTAGGGGGTACTTCAGGAGGAGCCCCCTCCCGTGCTGCCCTAGTTTGACCCCCATGACAGCAGATGCAGACACACCTGCTTATGGCGTTCAGAGATCTTTTTGTGTTTGAAACCTAAGGATTGGGCTTCTTTCTCTCCTTGAAAGTTGGCTACAGCTTTTAAAAAATAATCTAAAATACAAAGCTGGGAGCAGTGCGAAGCTGGGCACCAGGCCATTGAGCAATCTCAAAACAGACTTTCCAGGTCAAGTTGGAGGAAGGGCTGCTGTAGCACTTGTGGCATGACACTGTGGGCAGCCCGGGGTGAAGGTCTGAGCATCCCCCCAGCAAAGGGAGGTCCTCCGAGTCCCCTCCTGGGAACAAGAGTCAGTCTTAAATGCAGAAAACCCAATATCATCATAGAGCTAGAGAAACAAACCTCTGTCAGCGTAGGTTTAGGTACTTATCTCCTGCCCTGGAGTGCAGCGTGGATTAGGGGAACCTATTGCCAGCTCTATTTAATTAGGGAGGAAATCTTCATAACCTCCTAAGAGCAGCGCAATCACACACAAGCTACAGGCTCTTTGAAGCACTTGCTATGATTTTAGGATCACCAGCTCCTAATAAGACCACCCCAGGCAGGCACGCCATCCTTTAGTTTCGAAAGCACACAAAAGAGACACCATGCTGGAATCTTACCTCTATCTTTAACAAAGCATTACCCCCTCCTCACCCTCTTCCCCATAATTGCCTTGTTATTGTCATTGGTGCCATTGTTCATTGGCTCGGCCGTAGAGAGGCCCGAGGGAGCAGTTCTGCCTTAGCTAAACCAATATCTCCTGCAATAACCCCCTGCAGTTTCCCCTTTGCTATCCCATGTTGAATAAATCCTCCATCTCTGTTTGCTGAATGATCATAAAGATATGATTGAAGTTTCAGATTTATGGTTTTCTTCGAATCGAGGAGCAACTCCAATAATGCCAGAGCCTGTTTGCTGACTGCTTTTGACAGGATATATGTAAAGGGAGATTTGTAAGAGCAGAAAGAGGAATGCAAAGATTAAAGTGAGGTATTTTCTAGACACGCAGTGCACACATATGCAGTCGTGTGTAGGAGTCAGATTCACACATACTTCCAGAGCATCCTCCATGCGAGGACTTCATGGTGGTTCCCAAGCACCCTGCAAGGCAAGGTGTGCACACGATATTTTACTCTAACAGCAACTCTGTCTTGAGCAACCACAGTAGGAACCCACAAGGATTGCTTGCCTAGTAAAAGAGGATCCTAACTGAAAATCTCACACAACTTTACCGAAAACTACTCTTAATGTGGTTGCCGAAGGCCAGGAGAAGCTGTATATTAAGGTAGTCCTTACTGTCAGCTTTTCTTTCCATATCCCATGAGTTCCCTCTGAACTGTGTTAATGCAATCCTCTGGGTACCCGGGTTGCTCTTTGGGGAGCACAGAGAAACTCTCTTGCTCCTACGGGAGAACATCCCAGCTGTTTCCTCTGATCAAAGCACCAACATCCAAAAAAGCAGCCAGAGGGGCGTTATACTTACAGGCAAAAGCAACGGCCTCTCGAGAGCACCCAGCATTGCACCTTCTCTGCTGAGGCAACAGCCTGCAAGAAAAAACCCAGGGAACCTGGTGCATGATTGAGAACCTCAAGCTGGAGATGGTTATCAACTTCTTGGGTGCTGTTGTCTTGGCTTGGGTGTCAAAACCCTCTTTTCCCCAGCAGCATTTAGTGAGCCGTGTCTGCCATACAGCTCCATCCCAGGAATTGCACATCATGGGGCACATCGCTATTCAGATTCAGGTCAATATTAGTCTTTATGATTAAGCCACCACAAAGCTACAGCGAAATCTAAGTTTGTGATTTTGTTGCCAAAATCTGAACAGAGCATCCAAAATTCATTCCCTCCAACCCTGTGGCAGCAGCACAATTGGTTTTCCTGGATTCACAGCCATTTATGCTCATTCTCATTTCAACAAAAACCTGTAAAACTCTTACAGCACAATACAGTCCTAAATTAAATGCATTTTAGCATCCCTATATAACAAGGGAGTCTTTGCTCTTTTAAATTAATGTGCGTAGCTGAGAAAGGGACCTTTCCTGGAAAATTTATTCCACTTTATTTGGAGACAGAAAACCCCACCTCATTCCACCTTCTCTCAGAGCAAAGATTATTTTGTGTGTTATAATGAGGAATTTGTAATAACGAGAGCTTTGTGTGTTAGACTAACTATGAAGTGAACAACAGAAGACTTCTGTGAACAGCAGTGTTTGTGTGATGTATGGTAATATTTTTCCTCAGTGCATTACAAAAGAAAAAAGGAAGATAAAAATATCTTCCATTTTCTCCCTAATTTGTAGTTTTCTGGTGTTAGCAAGGCTTATAAGACACATGCTCCCAATTAGCTGCTCCTCTTAATTTAAATGCTTCATAAATTATCTCCTGCGCTTGTGGATTATCACTTCATAATGCGAGTTAGCATTTAAATAAATAGCTGCGATGTAGGAAATTAGAGAGGTTTACAGTCTGAGGCAGCAGCATAATGAAGGAAAATACCACAGCAGCTGAACAGGGGTTGGGAGAGATGTGATGAGACAGAGAATTTTTTTTTTTCCCTTTACCGTTTAGCAACCAAATTCGGACTGCAACAGGGAAAATATGGGTCAGAACTCCAGCAGAGCAGGAGCCTTTTATAATGGCTGAGCACAAAGGGAACATAGAGAATTCTTAAGCACGTAAAACATCTGATTTAGCAAATATGATGCAATTATGAGTGACTTTTTTGAGCCAACTCTTGGTTGCCTCACAAGGTAGCCCCTTTGAAAGCAATTGGGCTACTCATGTATGTCACCTGAGCAGTATCCGACCCCTTATGTTCTACCTTTTCAAGAAAATATAGGACTGGAGAGAAAAACAATGGAACAAAACAGAGCTCGAATTGTATCACGGAAATTTGGTCGGGAAAGCAATGAAGGAGTCAGATTATAGGGAATTTTAGCAATATATATCTCTTTCAAATATAACAAGCACTAATTTATAAGCTAGATAACTTTTGCCATATTTTTAGCACCGTTTATTAATCAACCCATAGGCAACAACAGTTTTCAACAACTTCTCAGTGCTATTTCAGCCCCGTTTCACCATCATCATCATAAATGTAGAACATTAGGAAAGCAGGACAGGGAAAAACCTCACAACAACTCCTTGGGGAACTAAGGCTCTCACTAGTGCTTGCTGGTCTTGCCTTTGGTGTCACTGCTGCTTTTTCTGCCACAGGAGAAAACTCTGGGCAAGATCCTGCCAGCAGTCAATCACACTTGACTGCCACTGACTTCTTTGGGAGCTGAGGACACAGAGGCACTAGTGGGCTCAGCACCCTTTGGTGTTTGTCTTGCAGAGAGCCCAAGGTTGAGCACTGCAGCTCTCGGGGAAATTCAGCTATCGCAGCTCCCTACTTGCTCACACACGAGAAGTTCCAATGTGTCAAAATCACGGATGTTTTTTCAAAACCACATGAAAATCATAGAAGCCTTGACAGCCTTGACCAAAGTCCAGCCTTAGGCAGGAGTAAAGTTATTAGTTAGCTTATTTCCCAGAGAAAGTCTGACACATTAGGATTTCACAGTAACTGGCTGTAAGTGTAATGGGCAGGGTGTGATTTCCCTCACTAGGTTTTGCAGTTAAATTTCAGCATGTTGAATACATTTTGCTGTAGGACAGAGCAAATGATTCGGGCAGATTCTTGCATTAGCACAAGACTCTCTGTGCTTAATGGGAATTGTGTCTAACTGACAGCACAATTTGGATCTTCATTGTATTTAATCTACTTCAAGAGAGGGGGTCAAATTGTCTCATCATTTACATCCATACAACCCGGCTAATCCCAGGAGAACTGCAGAGTGGAAGCTCAGGACAACCTGTAACTGACTCAATTTTCTCTGCTTAGCCCCTTCCAGTTAATTTTTCTAGCAACGTGCCCCAAAATGCTCTTGGGCACAATCCCAGTTTTCCCAGGTCAATAGGACTGAACATGGGCAACTGGACTGAAATCTATTGGAAAAAGAATTGTGCCTGGGCCCCTCAGGACACACTGGTGGGGTGCATAGCTGTTGCTTGTATGAGATACAATGCACCCTGCAGAGAGTTCGAGTCAGCACAAGCAGGATCCCTGTTTCATCTTAAAATTTTCTATTCCAACACAGTGTTTAAGAAGAGAAAAAGGGACTCGTCTAACTCCAGCCAACATCTGAAAGCCTACAGTAGCTCTTCATCCCTCAAAGTTTCCAGGAGGTAAAAGAAAGGCTCTGTGGGCCAAACTGCACCCCTGCTCACAACTGTGCAATGGCTCTGTCCTCTGCGGCATATTTACATCTCTACTACCATCACTTGGCTTCCGCACCAAGCAACAAGTGGCCACAGGTTCTACTGGCTTCTTCTGTGCTCAGAGCCTGATAAGCCTCTATTTCACTGAAGTATGAGGACACAGAAACCAATGTTTCTGTCCCAGTTGCAGAGGCTCTTCAACTCTAAAAAGAACCTGGCAGAAACACTGGGTGCTGAATGCAGAAGATAAAGACTGGAAACTCCAGAACTGGATTCCTTTGAGGACATGGTGCCACTTTTTACAGAAGCACCTTTTCTTCTAAAAGGGCATTTTAAGTAATAAAATTGGAAGCTGCTGCATATACCTTTCCAACTGATCTACTAATCATATTTCTTCAAATTTTATATCCCTGACCCTTGTAAAGGGATTGCAAGGAAGATGTTTTTTAAGCTGCATTTTAATAAGTCAATATGAAAGCTCAAAATTATTTAAAGCTTCTTAAATAGGATTATATTTGATTTCTTGTGGGAATAGTGGGGGATAGTCTAGTAAAGACATTCTGTCCTGCTGAGGTTTTATTACATTAAAGAAACAGCATCCTTTTTTAACAGCGAAAACTTTATCTGTTCTCTAATGAAAATTGAGATTATTCTGTATATGAGATGACTGAAGTTGGTAAGTTCCTGCATCTGTGATCAGAGATTAGAATTTCTCCTTGAGTGAAAGCCAAGAGATTCCTGAACCAGAAGTCTGCCCAAATTTAACAAGTTGTCTGTTAGTCTAAAATATGTGAATATTTAGTTCTAGGAGGTACCACAAGTGTATTGACTTCAGGCAAATACTGATGTGAAATAACAGGTAGCTCTCAAGGCAGCCAGTACCTTATTTGCAGCCAAGGATTGAATTTGGCCCTAAGAATCAGAGGTCTGTGCCACTGGGGCACTTTTTTGCTATGCAGGGAATGTGGAAGAGACCTGTCTGCTCAAAAAGACACACAGTCGAATTGTCACTTGCATTCAACTCCTTTAATGTCATTGTGGCTTATATGGCTACTACACTGGCCACATTTAGCCTAATATGTTCTATAGCACCCAAAGAGATTCAGGAAGAATAAACCAAGACTGCCTGTGTGGAGCTGAAGGAGCGGCAAGTTACATGGTGTAGACGGCAGCTTCACTAAGTTGAGTTGTGCTGGACATAATCTGGGACAACATCTGGCCTTGAGAACATAAGGGGATTTTTCTTGAAGTAGCAGATGGGGAGGTTTATAGAACAGATATTACTAAAGAGGAAACAAGAAAGGTCGTAACTGCTGGAAAGAGATGGAGACTTTTTTTAAAAAAAAAAAATTTACCACCTCTTTAACTTAATTTAGAGAACATACTTTCTGATCATCAAATAACCCCCATCCTGCTCTCAGTTAAAACTTCAGTACTCCCACTGAAGCCAACAGACACTGAGCAAAAGAATTTGACTTCAGGATCTGCAACACAGCAGGTATCCCCAAGGCTGTGCTTCTCCAGGAAATGGCAACTCCATTGCATCCTTCCCAGCTACTCTCTGGAGGCCTCACATCTCTCTAGGGAGTCAAATGAACTGCTGCTGCGTTGAAGATAATTATTGCACTGACTTTCCCACTTTGACCTGTCCATACACACCTCCATTGTTCCCCTGATGTTGCCTATAGGGAGAGCGAGGACTCGGAGATGTCCGTCTCCATTCAGCTGTGCCAGGGTCACCCTTTGCTGTAACAAATCTCTCTGCTGTTGCCCCTACATGTCCTCAAATCCCCTCCAGGTTCATTCTGCCTCTTAGAGGCAAATGGTAGTTGTAGCTCAAGAAAGATCAGGTACAGGTAAGACCTTGGTCTTGCAGTAGCTGTAAACCGCACCAGTCTTCATTTAGCGCGAATAACCTGTCCTTCCTGCCAGCAGCTTTGTCTTACGACTACAGACCACGCTGCTTCTTCAGGGCTTGCAAGTGGAGGCTGATGTGAACTTCACAAGCTGTGACACCCACTACAGAAACGCATATGCTTCTTTGACCTTCAATGCTGGCACCAAACCTTACACAGACAGAAATTTATCTTAAAAGTCAGGAGCAGATTTAATAGAGCAGGAGAAGATCATTTTCAATATTTCCATCTCAATTATAGTCAAACACCTCGGTGAGTCTCAGCCTTTGGGGCTGTACCTGGGCTGCCTGCTCTCAGCACTGAGACTGCCAGCAGAATCAGCAGAAATGGCACAACTGGGCAAGGTGTTGGTGATTTATCAGTGCTGAAGTAATTCATACTCACACAGTGGCACTAAGGTGGAGCTTAGGGTCTGGCAAGTGCCCCCAAAGACCCAAGAGTTACATGGTGCCACACACCGACAGCAGCAGACTTAGAATCTGACTCCCTAGAAAAGAGCATCCTAGTTTGTTGTTGTTTTTTTTTTCCTCAAAACCATTCTGAAACAGCAGAAAGGAGCAGCCATTATGGAGAAAGGCAATTTTAATAGCTGGGATACCCTACTGCTAAAATTGTCCCTCTAACAGCATGTTATCTTCCAACTCAATAAAGAGTGACTAGTATTCAGAGTTCCTGAATTTTGAGGCAGAATTTTTTTAGCAGAAAACTACAAGCTGAATACACGCATGAAGACAAATGAAAGCATTGTGTACGCAAATACTTTCATATCTGTCTGGCCCTTTAAACAAAAATGATAGAGTTCATTTGCATTTAGATCTCTTTGGCTCCCTCTTTTCATCTAAAGACAAATCCTCACAAAGGCTGCTTAATTAGACCAAATTAGATTTCCACCTAGTGGCTTGTCATTCATTAGAAAACGGTGTTCTTTTTTTCTGTTTTGGTAATTATAGGCTGGTCTCGCAGCGTTCACTTCAGGCTCAAAGTATGACTTGCATTCATGATTTTGTGCAGATGAGAGCAAAATTATTCAGACGCATCAAGTCTGCCCATTTTACAAGTTGGATAAAGATCATCACTGGAGTCTTTTATGTAATGGGTTATACTCTTTCTTAAGTCTTTAACGATTAATTGTAATAGCATATCTCATGGCAATTTTCAAGACTAAAAGCTAAGTACAAGCAGTTTGCAGGTGAAGCTACTGTACCAGATAGCAAGTGTCTTTTCTTAGATATGAGTTCCTGTGTTGGGGACCCACGTGTGTGGCCCTCAGTTTTTGTCAGAGAAGATGGGAAGAGGCAGGCTGGTGCCTGGGGTTGGGTAGATAGAATCCAGGGCTGGAAGCGCCGTCGACCTTGTCTAACTGCCCTACTTAACCCACTGAGGGGCACATCTGTGTCCCATCCACCTGCACAGTCCTCTGCTCTCGGTGTCACATGAAACATGGCTGCTAGAGGGGAAAATCTTTCAAATTTAGAGCTGACGCTCAAAGGTTTGTATCTAACAAGGCTGCAGCTCCCAGTGCAGCGTGTCAGTCGGGAGCACAGGTCCGTGCAGACTGCATGTGTAGCCATACTCTGGGTTAGCAGTGGCTCTACCCTGCCCAGAGTATTCATAATGGAAGGAGTTAAACTCACAGCGAGATCCCTGAGCTTTACCCTTCCTGACTCTGAGGGCAGCAGTTTGCCCAACTATCACCCTTTCCTCTGGAAGACATTCACACCGCTGTGGGATACTAATAATTTGATCTCCCACTCTGAACCCAGTAGAGTACTGCAGATGGTCCACATTTCTCTCCAATCAAAACTCAATTCCCTTCGCTGTCCTGCATGGGCACACTGGTTCCCTGCCTCAGTTTCCCCATTATTACAGCAGGATTAGTGCTCAGTGGCATGCGTGAAGCTTAATAAATGAGGGACAGATTTTGTGTCTTTCGTCAAACAAAATTTATTTTGACTTTGACCTTTAATGTTTATGAAAATCTTCAGAGATAACTGCCAACTTATTATTAATAATCTTCTCGGGAGTGCAAGTTACAAGCAGTTAGCAGCAGGCAGCCCAGCAGCCACCAGTCCCTGCTAGGATTTCTTCTGCACTAACAAATCCAGATTTTCAGGTATGTTTTTCTAACAATCTTCTTGGGTTTGCAACAATTTTCTTTAAGAGAGGGGAAGTACATTTTTCCCTCCACAGTTAAAAAAAAAAAAAAATCTCATCAAATTTGCCTTTCTCAAAACACTGAACATTCCCCTTCTCATCTACCTAAACCTGATGTTGAGTTACTGTCCCCCAGAGGCTTTCAGTAGCTCAGTTCTGATGTATCCCTGCACTTTGTAGCTCACTGCCTTCTTAGAGTGTAATCAAACATCAAGCTAAGTAGCAAATAAATCTCCCGATCTCATAAGCTGCACAGCAAGATCATGTAAATGCAAATGAAGGGCTTGATTTCAAGCTGTCGCGGGGGGAAGGAGGGAAAAATGCTGGGCCTTGTCACTGCAATCACTTTACTCTGCAAGTGCAGTAAATCTGCAATAATAATAGTAATGGCAGCGTGATGGGAGGCTTTACTGTACAAGGGGGTGTAATGAAGAGGGGAACAGAAGGTAGGGAAGGAAGCAGGGCCTGGAAGGCTGAAAATGCACCAGCACAGGGTTTGCAGGTGTCCGCAGGGCAGAGCCATCACAGAGGGGAGGGGGCAGCCCCGGCTGAGTCAGAGCAGAGAGCATTCCTGGATTTGTCCCGGTAAAGGGCTGCCTCAGATACAGACATTAAAAATCCATTCCTCCATCTCTTGCTGTACCTCTCCACACAGACACATGTCCTACCCCTCTCACAGTCTCAGTCTTTAGGAAACTGAAGCAACGTGTGTCAATGGGCCATAAATATGAGGAGATGAAGCGCAAATAAGTCTTGCAACAAAACCTAGAATGCTTGAAGGTTTTGTACTTCCTTACACCTTTGCAACGCACCCACCTCTTACAAACATGCCCATTTCTGAGCCGTCCTCTTTCTTCACAGTGAACATTTTCCAACAACATTAGACATTCAAATACAAATCTAGGGCTCAAATCCAAGGCTGAACAAATTGGAAACTACCTGGCAAGGGCCAGGGAGATCAAGACATCTGATGCCGCTCACTCTTCAGACAACCAGGGTATCCCTGCTGCTCAAACACCCCCACCGCTGCGCTGCAGCCACTCTGAGCGTGGCGCCCTCTGAACTCAGTTAAGGCACACCTGTTTCAACCATAAAAATTATCATGTCAAAGGGGAAAGGATGCATTAGCTTTGTCCTAAGAGACAGCTCAAGAACGCAGACAAAGCCTCAGCACACATCTCTTACAGTCTTGGAAGGAGGTGATGATCTCTGCAGGACATTCTGGGAATGCTTCAGGAAAAAAGTCAGGAGTTGTCTTTTCCAAACAGGCTGGATAAACAGCATTTAAGGTGCTGGATTTTCCTTCACTGAGGTCATAAAGGGAGAAAACTTGCAGAAAGTACCCAGAGAAAATTAGGACCGCCTGGGATGCAGAGAGAGATGGTTTTAATTAGAGCCAAGAGGTGGGAAATAAGGCAGAGAAATGACATCTTAATGAGGTTTAATGAAGTTGTCTGCTGATGGGCACAGCTGTCAGACAGATCTGTATTCCAGCCAAGCAGCTTTGTGACAGGCTAAACCTGAACACAGGAACAGCGCTAGAGCCAGGGAAGAAAAAAAGACCTTCTGCATCAACTTTGGCTCACTCTTCTTACCACCTTACGACATAGCACACCTACAATGCCCCAGGACAAACAAATGAAACCAGTCCATGAGTTTGCAACAGCGTTTTGCTAATTTATGAATGACAAAGGCTGTAATCTTGGATTACACTG
>NW_009704695.1:32401-62221 GCF_000703405.1 Apaloderma vittatum
CTGCTACCTCCTCTTTCTTTGCTTTTGTGAGTAAAAGATATTGGCAGGCAACCAGAGTCCTCAGAGTCTGTTATTTTCTTCAGTCACAGGTTGTCTCCATGTTCAACATACTGGACCAGATTTTTTTTTTTAATTAATTATCCAGCACCTTCAGGTTTATTTATGCAGTGCAAAGTGACTGTAAAATGCCACCTGATCATTAAAGGAAACAGCGTGCACTCATTTTGCAGTGGAGTAAACACCCAACTGTATTAACTTCAGGTGCTCTCCAGATGGAAATCTTTAAATCCTGTAATTTCTTTCATTGCACAGAGTTCTGCATTCAGAGGTTTGGAAGCAGCTTTGCCGCAGGTTACAAACCTCCCTCTTTTCCTGCAGTTTCTCAGCAATTTTGTCCCATCTGCCACACCTTTGCCATCATAGCAGATTTCTGACCTCAATTGATCCGGTATCAGAACTCGACCCCTGGAAAAAGCCTTTTCTCGTGCATCTGAGGAACGTTACACCATTTCCCTTGTATGTCGGTGACAACTATTCTAAAAATAGCTAGCGTACAATTGCCTGTAAATACAGGAGAAATAGATCAGCAATGAAAGCTACTTTATCATCCCTGGCACCGGTTTATACTCTTTGCATGAGCTCCCAAACTGACACACAGCCCACACATATGGCTCAGCACTGCTGTGGTGTAATTCAGTTGCAGTAGCACTAAAAGCCCACTCACTCCCCTTGAGCTTGGTGTTGGACACATCTGCAAGGGACAGTCCCTTCTTCTGCCAGAGGTTCACAGCAGGCAGCTGGGGAAATGCAGCCGTTTTATGCACAGGTTATCAGGTAGCTGAGTCAATTGCTTTCGAAAAGGTCTGTTTGCAACAAAGGATCTGTTGCTTTGCACGGGGCAAGGAGCCTGATGGTGTGGGTTTGAGTCTGTCAAAGGATCTTAGCAAGTCCAGAAATTTCATTTTCTGCTGAACTTCTGTTCTTGAGAGTCTTGGGAATACCACATCTACTTTAAAGTGCCACAAGTGCATGAACTTAACAGGACTGAGAAGATGAAGCACCTTCCTCCCAGGAAGGAAGCAAGACCCCAAATTTATCTGAAAACATCGCTGTATGGGCTTGCAGGCCCAATGAGCACAAGGTGGCAACGCAAACGGCCAGTTTGCCAGGATTTGCAAAGGAGCAAATATATAACACAGCCAGGCACAACCTCACCCCTGGACATGCTGGTGAGGATTCCAGTGCCACAGCCACTGCGTGCATTTTTGTATAGCTGCATATAACGATGGTTGCTGAGAAACTCCAAGCTGAATGCACGAAAAAATGGCTCTGGGCAAAAAAGTTTGAGGAATTATGAGCAAATCCTCAAGACCTCAACAAAGAGCCCTCTGGAAAGGTACCTGGTTTGGACAGGGGTTATCAACCTCGCTTTCCAGGCAAAACTTGCTCACAGCAGAAGCTTTGCCTCAGCTGAGGGCGGTGCAGAACAGCTCAAGCTGCTCCACAGCATCATGCATACTTGGTGAGTACCATTGACAGCATACTGGAAAGGGGCCACCAGGCTGGCAGCGTACAGGAGAGCCATGGCTGCTCCAAGGCCTCGGCCAGGGTTTGCCCAGTACTTACTGGGAGCAGAACGTAAATTTGGGGTTGGAACATGTTCCTATACAAGCAGGTGCTTACAGGAGCTGTAGAGCCTCAACCTGCCATGGAGGCAAGCTGCATTTGATTCAGATCTGATCCAGAGAGCGTTCACTCTGGACTGTAATAATGGTCTATGTTAATGTCTAGTGATTCACTCGTGAGAAGCACTAGAGTAGGATTTCAGCACTTTCATTCTCCCAACAAGACCTGCCAACATGTACAACCGCCCAGTTCCTCCAATACGCTTCCCATGGAAAAAAACGTGTGCCAGAGCACCCACACCATGCCTCAGGGCTCCAGGAGACTTGTTGCCTGACCCTGCTGCTCCAGCTTCCCCTAGCAGGAACCCACAGACCCAGGCTGCCAGGGTCTCACCCCTTCCCTCCTCCGCCACCTCCCTTTCAAGCAGCAATAAGGTTTCAAGACACACACACCCTGCAGTGACTTCACCATGGAAATTGCACAGTAGAGAAAGAGGTGAAGGGAGGTCAGTTAATCCCACAGACACCACCAGGCTGGGACACACATGGGCTGGGGAAGAGTTCATTTTAAAACTAAATAGAAATGAGGTTACTGAGCTCAAGTTCACTTCTTTTCTGTGCTGTAAACCCCAGCCTCTGCTCCCCCTTCTTCATCCACTTATCCTCCCCCTGCAATACGCCTTGTGTCTTCATTATTCCCAGGCAATGGAATTGTGCTTGGGGAAGTGTATGCCAATCTTCTAGGAGAATGCACAACTTGGAAATGAAATAACTCAAAGGAAAGTTAATACTAGCTGCAGAGTCTCCCCAGCAAACACCATGGCTGAGCATCCCAGCCAAAGGAGAGATTAACTAAACAAGGAGACTTCAAGTACATATATATTGAGCCAGGATCCATATTTCCAGAAAGGCTAGGTCACTTTATAACACAGGTAAAAACTTGTGTGAAATTCAGCCTCCTTCAGGCTCCAGCTCTGGTGAAGCCTCATGGCTGTAAGATCTGCTTTTGTGCTGTGGCCCTCGCACGGTGAGACTCAAACCCCTGCCAAGTGGAGCCACAGCCACTCCTGGTACATCATGGCCATGTTCTGTTAAAATTATGTTAGGGAGCTTTAGCTTATCAGGAAAGATCTTTACACTTTAACCTAATTCTTCTGCAGGCAGAAGTGGGGAAGCCCCAGAGAAACTGCTACAACCTGCCAGGCTTTGGTTTTTCATATGGACTGTACATCCACGGGACAGATGGAGGAGTCCGTGAAGGTATGACAATGCCACTAAAATATAGACCTGCAAGGAAGGCCAGTCCTAATGCTAATAGGGACTGTACTCTTCTTCCCAGTGCTCTTCAACATCCCTCATCAAGCTGGAGATGAACTAACATATTCACCCACTTTCATTAATATCACCTGAATTGCTTAGTGATTAGCAAAGTTTCTTTATCATATTGGAAACTTTTATAGGATAATACAGAGCCCAGAGAGGCATATAGCACCTGCAAAGGGGAGTACATGTGGCCACATCCATAACTTCGTTAGAGCTCCTCCTTTGTGCTCTCATGGACAATTTCTGTGTAAAATCAGATTTGCTGAACAAGCCAGAATGGAGGATGAGAAAACATCCAATTCAAATGGGAGACGTCCCCATATGCAATACAGTGGGATGAGATACAAAGTTCACTACATAGCAAAGCCATGGCAAAACACACACAAGCCACACAAAACCCTTGTGCATGAGGCACAGACATCAGCCTGCCTTCCCAAATAGGAGTTACCAGAGATGCCTGATCTTCTTCTCTTTGCCTCTCTCGTTTCCTTCCATCTCCAGCAATAGGCCACTGGAACACAGTAAAGCCCAGGACTCCTTCAGCTCCGATCATGCCCCGAGACTTCATCACCATGAACCGTGGTGCTCTGAAGGCTGGTTATACCACAGCGCGTGAATATAATTTGTACTACAAGGCCAAGGACATTCGGTGCAAAAAAGAAGAATACATTTCCTTCAAGAGATGTTCTCCTAAAGCACCTGCAGACTTGACTTACGGCAGCCCACCACGGTAAGGGGGAAGACTTGGGGCCCTTCTTGGAATGAGATTATCCTTTCCTATCCTCACATCTACATCTCCCCAACAGGTCAGCTAGCACAGTCCCCACAATAGAAGTGTCCTGAACCTAGATTTGCTACTACTGAGTCACAGCATCACTTCCACATCTGATTGCACCTGTGTGTCCAATAATCAACTACCTAAATCTGTTCTACACACCACTACACATCTCCATTTCACCTATGGACCTAAGGGCTTGGAACCTCTTCAAAATATGTTCCAATCCTTTAACTTAAAGGAACATGAAGAGTTGTAAGCCAGAACAGCTTCTCCCACTTGTTTGTTCACTGCCCTGCGTTAGGATGAAACTAGTAGAACAACAGGATAGAGAAAAAGCAGCTTTTCACTGCTCTCTTCTGCTTTCTTGGGCTCCCTCCCAAGGGCTGGAGCGGAGCTGGTACTTGCTGCTTTGGCAGCATCTTCTCTAGAAAGGCGTAAGCCCACCTGTTCATCCCTTGCAATGCAGCAGGATGTTTAAGGCTTCACATCGAGTTAGGAGTTTTTGTATCACACTTTCAAAAGATTTTTACAAAGCATCCAGCGTAGGTGAGCCCTGACTGAAGTTCAAACAGGTACAGCATTGAGATGTGACTGGTTTAACTGTCCCCCGCAAATAACAGCTCCCAACTGCCTGCTGTGCTGCTTTCTCATGGGGGATTGTGCAACAGGGAGCCTGCAAGGGAGAACATTGGCACCTTAGACCAACTTGTAGGTCCTTCCAATGCCTGTCCTCTCCAGAAGAGCACAGGGAGGCTGAAAAAACACAACAGTCTGGAAAAGCCAGTGAAAGTGCAGTACAAACAAGTGCTCAAAGCATCTGAAAGGATTTTCTTGCTCCGTGCAGAGCTGGACCAGACATTAGGTTTCATTTTAAGAGCTGGATAATAATCACTACCAGGAAAACAACAGCTACAAATTCTGGAGAAAAGACATGATGAACGGCACCGTGTATTTTACATGATAGTAAATGGGCTTTGCATATGCAAATTGAATGGATTTTAAAATGGTATTTAATGACAATTTTCGTAGCAGACATTAACATTAATTGCATCAAAATGAAAATGTAGCATTAGCTTGCTGTTAGCTGCAAATGTCCCAGCTATAAAGCTTTATCTTTATCAGTATCAGCCCTCACCAATGTGACAGGGCTGCTCTGCAAATTGCAGGCAAAAGGGCTTTTATGTTGCAAAAGTATCCCCCAATGTAGACCAAAATCAACATCAATTTTGCTTTATTTCTTCATAAACGGAGGTTAAATGGCTGCCTGTAAGAAGTCTAGGCACGTTTCAAAAGTTTTAAGGAAAATCTGCAGACCCCACAACACCAGAAGTAGTGGGAAAGGGCTTTTAATTTAAAGTTATTATTGTACAACTTGCCTGCTCCTTAATAACTACCTTCTATGCAGACTGATTGTACTTATCCCTTTACTTTAAAAGCACATTATAGACAAAATCAAATTACTGGGATTACCAAGGAGTTGTTACAGCCATTTTGGTAAAAGTAGGAATTTAACATGCTTTTCCATGACTGCCAAGTTAAAGAAAGCAGCTTTGGTGAGCATTCCCACACCCAAGCCTGTCCCTAGTCACAGCTGACCAGATCCAGAAAGATCTGCCCTGTTAAAAGTGACATTGTTATCAACAGATTTAAGTTGCTTCTGCTTTCAGACTCTAAGCACTGTATATGAGTGCGTTCTTAGCGCTGCTCTTGGCAAGGTACTCACAACTAAGATGCATGCTTCTCTGAAGGAAGAACAGTGGCTTGCAGTCTTTTTCCCTCACTCCAAGCACTTACTTGCCTTTAGAATTGTCCACTTAAATAAGCATCTCAGGTGTAGCAAAGTTTTTCAACAGGAACAGAGCCTGCATGTCATTCCCTAGCCTAAGGCACAGCACAGACCACACAGCTGAGAAGGCCAGAGAGCAAAGATGCCTTCCCATTGCACTGGAAGTGGCTGGAGCCACTCTGCTTTGTGATAGTGATGCTCTGGGACAATCCCCAGAATGCAAACTCTCCTAGTCTGCACCCACAGCCCTGTTGCAGCTCTTCTGCACAGCTGGAGTTGCAGCCCAGAGGCTGGGCTGCCTCCCTGGGAACAGCAGCACATGGGGTCATAAGATCCAAACAGCAACTCAGCAGCTGTCACAGGAATGTGTTTGTGATCTTTCAGCTGTCAGTGGGTAAGGTGCAGGGGGCTTCTCCAGCCCTGGCAGCATCTCTCTATTTCTCAGGCCCTGGGCTGTGCTGCTGAAGGCTCCATCTCCTAAAGACACCCAGGTCAGCAGTTCTCCTCGGGCTCACAAGTACAACCTCTCCTGGACAATCCCAAACAAAAATGAACACAAGTGCTGTGGTTGCTGTTAGTGCCTTATTAATCATGCCCTGGCCCTGCTGTTTCCTCTAGCACGGCAGATCGCTTACGCCTCTGCTTTCCATTCATGGTGGACGTGTGCTGCACGGAGCATTTCACAAGCAGTATCAGACACTGGAGTGAGATTTCTGAAGCTTTGAGGCCTTTCCTGGGATATTTACCTTCAAAGGTCACCCATACCTCTCTGTTAATTCCCCATGGGCATCTTCCAGTGGAGAGAAGCATCTCTGCTTTTTTGCTGATTCCCCCCCGTTCTCTCCCTCCCTTTTCCCAGAGAAATGTTTGCTACGAATCATGTGGCCAGCTTTGTTGTGAGAGTCATAAAAAGGACATTTTTCATCTCTCTTTTTTCCTGCTCTCACTCCCTTCTCTCTCTCAGCATCAGACAGAGATTTATTCCCTCCCTGATGCCTGTGGCATTTGGAGCTGGGAGGGGTCAGGGGAGGCACTGATGGGACGATAATAGATAATACAGTGGTTCCCCAGGGTCTTGTCCAGCTCCGTAGCCGATCCATCAGCAGGCAGCGCTCGTGCCAAGGTCAGCGGTAACGAGGATGTGGTAGGGTCCCAGCCTCCCCCATGGGGCATCCTCCAGTCAGGCTCCCCCAGTTCATGCTCTGGCTTCTGAGCTCTACAAGAGCTGCCTTGTGCAAGCCACAATTTGCAAGATAGCACGTGTCCACCAAATGCAGGCGCTGGGGTAATGACCACATTAGTGTGTATGCACGCTCAACTTCACCTGCCCCAGCCCTCATCCCCACTGCGAACACATCTACAGGTTTTCTTTCAAGGAAAATGCCCATCATCGGCAATACCTCCCCTCCAGAAGCTAAAACCTTCCCCCCCATCCCTGTGCTTTGTACGTGACGTATTACATAGCTGCAAGATGTCTGTGCATTGGGGTTTGCTGTCCTCCTGCACCCAAGTCCTAGGTCCCTTCAGTTAAAATAACCCCACGACACAGTGCATTCAACTCCTGTACTCTTTGTGAAATGACTATATTTTGCAAGAGGAAAGACGCAGGGCGCTGGGTGGGCTGGATTTTGATAATACTGTCAATCTAAAGACATGGAGGGTCTGTGAAAACCTCCAGGATCTTCACTGGTGTCAATACAGCTTGTTATTCAAGGTACATTTGGAAAAGCCAACAGATGCACAGAACCTCATTTTCTGATTGAAGTTCACCATGCACTGAAATTAGCAGACATTAAATAGTCATTTTTGGGACCAGAAGTAAGCAGAAAGATATTGATGCTGTCTACAGCTAGATTTTGATTTGCACAAGGTCACACGAGGAGTTTGCAGCCAAAACGCACCAGCCCACAGTTGGTACCCCAAGCACAACTTTTCTCCCCAGGAGTGAGCAGTACAGTGCAGCCTCAGCATGAACACACTGTCCAGCATTTCCAGGGCTGCTTTTAGAGAAAAGCTTTCATTTGCCTCCTAGTAGTGTAAGTTTTCTAATTCTAAATACTACGTCCCAGAACATATTCCTGGCCACAAGGACTGCACAGACGTGTCATTCTACACCTGTACCTCCTTCAAACCCTGTATGGCCATAACCCTGCCTCCAACGTGCTGCCATCCACTTGGCAGTTGGCCTGTAGGTTGGGCTGACCTTGGGTGTGCTGGCAGGATTTCCCTGGCACTCTGTCATCCCCACATCTCCTGCCAGGTCCCCCCCTACTGTCTTGCCTTTGCTTCCACCATCCCTTTCCTGAATTTTTCATCCCATTTTCCTTCTAACTTCATCTCCTCCTACCATTCCACCTCCCATGCTCTAAAACTGGTCTCAATCCTTTGGCAGCTGTTTTCACCATATTCTTTATTCTTGCAGTAAACTCGCCTCTCTAAGGCATTTGGTCACCACAATCTCTCCTCTTCAGATTGTTACAATTGGCCAAGGGCATCAGTTATCCAGTACCTCCTTTTTGCTTTGTATCATTTGCAATTGTCCTAACGCTCTGTTGACAATTGTCTCACTGGCCTCTAGCAGCTCAGCTGTTACCTTGGCTATCCCTGCAGCTCGCTGGCTTTACCGGCTGCTCTGTCCTTAACTTTCACCTTCCTCGAGAAGGAAGGTTTCAAGGCTTATGCTTCTGCTTCGCAAGTGGCCTTTCCACCCAAAGCCTGTCACATTTGCAAACAACCAGAACAAAGTTTAGAAAGCTGCCCAAAAAGTGCTGCAGTATTTTCCGCATTTCTTTGGCTCGCAGAATGCACTGGTAGGTTTATTACTGAGACACCTAAAGAACGTTTGAGGTCATTAATATTTGCACTGGGAAAAAAAAAAAAAGCTAATTTAACTATAGACCAGCTGGAAAGATAAGCCAAAGAAACAACAGTGAAGAGAAGAGGGTGTTCCTGGAAAGAACCCGCCAGGAAAAGCTGGACAGGCGAGAAAGATGAATATTGCAGCAAGCCCACATCCAATCCATGATCACTGGAAACCAAACAAATAGTGTAAAGTCACAAAAATCCAGAAGATTGGGGCAAACAAAAGTTTTGGGGGAAAAAAAACTCTGAGCACTGACAAAACAAACTGTAAAAATGTAGCATAGTGACTGGAATCACTGTCAGACTGAAGGCACCAGAAAAATGAAGCCAAGTTAAAAAAATACAGGGCTCTTATCAGTTCAGATAATTGCATATCCTATCCAGTTCCACAGTGAAAGGCACTTTGTGTATCTGCCACCATTCTCACATCACTAAGATAAGAATTTCTATTTCAAGAATAATTTTTTTTTCAACTGGAGACATTCCAGACTGGGTACGTGCTTCTATGTTAGCTATCACAGAGCTCCCAGCCACAATCTGCCTGGATTGTGCTGCCCTTTGACTGGATGGCTGCAGCATCTGTTTGGGCAGAAAGATCTGTAATCCCTCCTCGCCCCAAAAAAAAAAATTAAAAAAAAATCCTGAGTGCACTGTGAAGACACAGGTTCTACTTCAGTGTAGTTATTTACTGCAGTTGTGGAAGTTTCTGACTACTTCTGACAGCTTAAAATAAAATAAACAGCCAAGTCATGGTTTGGCATAAGGTTCAGGTCCTGAACATGAGCCACAGAGCTGGGAAAAAAAAAGATCTAAAGGACAGAGGTTTAGATCCCTTATTACCAATTGCATTACACTGAGTAGGAAAGTAATGTACTCTCACACAGACTGGCTGTTATCCATGGGCTTATCTCCATTAATTACAGCTGGCTGAAAGATTTCTCCCAAAACTTTTACCATCTAAAACTACTTCTTGCCACAAGTGGACTTTTTCCCTTGCAAACTCCTGCTTTTGCAATCTGTACAATGAAAATGTGGGTCAGGGGGAAATAACCACAGAAACCTTTTTGTGAAAGCAAAGCTTTTCAGCCCTCATTTGACATCTTCTCCTTTCAAACAAAGTAATGTTCCCACCCAGCCAGGGATTCAAGCATGGGATGGAGGTCAAGGGGAAGACCTTTCTCTTTGATTTGTTTTGCTCACTGTTGTAGGGTTTTTTCTTGTGTTTTTTTTTTTTTTTTAATGATCAGGTTGTTTTTGCATTTGTTGATGGCTGCAGGCTGAACACTGTTCACTCTCAGCCATGGATTGAGAGCTCCAAGCAGAATAGCTCTGTCCCATAACCACATCCCACCTGATTTTCTCAGAGGGTAACAGCATATTTACAGTAGACAAATGGGTTGAAGATGGTTCTAAATAATCTTCAATTAAGTCAGCAAAAAGGTGTCTCCAACAAAAAAAAAAAATCAATGCACAAATTTCAGTTTGTGAAGCCAGCTATTTAACGGTGAGAACTGACTTGGTATCATCACTGCAAGACACATGTTTCCACGTGTGCATTTAGGACTGTTGCAAGTATCTCACTCTTGGCCTGGGAGGGAATAGTAAAGCAAATTGGTGCTCTTGTAACCATGTGTACTCCTAAGTACAGCTATGAGTATCTGATAAATCTTTTAAAGTGCATGTTTACAATGGATTTTATTCTTTTTACTGTTCTATACATACGAGCCCTCTGAGCAAAATAACAGATCCTCTGACACTTAGAAGAAACCACTGCCTCATTGGCTGCCCACAGTGAAATAATTTTTATTGTTATTTCCTCATCCAAATTACAAGGATTGTAAAAAAACCTCCAGAAATTCAGAGTAATCAGTGCTTTGATGGCACAGAACCTGCAGCTGCTGCATGGGTGGAAGACCCACTATTTCAACTGAGTTTTGCTGGCCCAAAGACTGGAAAAAAAAAAAAATTGGTCCCTGAGTGTTTTCTACCGATTTTTCTCTCGTTATTTTCTTCAGTGGTTAACAGAAAGGGAGGACAAGTGGAGATTATTTAAAAATGATCTTTAAGACCCCTCCATGGGTTTATTGCCAGGACCTATTTAGAGGGCCATAAAGCTGTAAGGGGCCTATAACTTTACCATATAGTCCATGAGCTTAGGAAAATGAAGCGTCTTTACATTCATGCCCTTCTTGTTTTGCCACATCTCGCTCTCCTTACAAACACACCCACACCCAAGTGTGCAGGGACTGCCCGAGCCGCTAATTGAATTCACTCTCGTGAAAGCGTTAACAAATTGTAAGTGACCTTTTATACAAATTTCAAAGTCAAGAATGCACCACTAACTGCACATCCCTCTTCTGCCATTCACTGTTATGCAAAACCCACAAACAATTAAAAGAAATAAGGAAGAGCCCAGCGGCCCTCTTTCCTAATTAGCTGCAGGAGGCAATGCTTGGGAGTGTGGCTAAGTGCTTCAATTACCTCGGCCCTCCTCGCTGCCCTTGTTAGAAGAGACAGGTCCACCGGCCAAAGGGGAACAATTAAGGCAAGGCAGAGCCAGGCAGTTTGCAGGGGGAAGCTGGGGCTGTGCCGGCTCTCACACAAGGGCCAGAGCTGTAATCATACCCCAGATAAAAAACAGAGACAAATTAACAGTAGATAGATTGCTAGGCTGGCTCGTCAGTAATGAGGGAGGAAAGGAGACAATATAGCAGTACAAGGGAACCGCAGTCGGAATGTTCCTGGGCTACCAGCCCCGTTTCAGGGCTGCAGGACCCCAGCGATAATGCCTTACTGATGCCTGCCTTGGCCCTGAGCAGAATCACAGAGCCCAGCTTGTGCTTTATTTGCTGAAGATACTCTGTGCTGGCTGCCCTGAGCAGCCCCACACTCCAGAGATGCTGGAGACCAAACTGGTTCCCAGTAAGAAACCAGTCTGAGCCAGTGGGAGCTGGTTCAGCTGATCCAGCCTTGAGCCAGGGGAAGATCTCCATGTGGACACTGCTACCACAGGACAAACCCTTCCCATCATGACAAGAAAGGAATACAAATGTGGTCCCTCCTGCAGCCATCTACCCCATGGTATGAAAAGCCCAAAGGCAAATCCTGGCTGTGCAGCAAAAGCACATCAGCTTGAATGAAAGGACACCAGCATAAACCCTTCAAAAACCTCGTAACCTTTCAAGAAAGGGTTAAAGTGTCATCATAGGCAGTGGTATTGCAACACAGTTTTAATATCACAGCTGTAAAAGGATTCAATTATATGATTTATCTGTTGCATAAGCACCCATGCAGGGCCAGATCCTGCTGCCACTAAGCTGCCGTGAAAATCAGAGCTGTGGTTTTGGCACAGCCCAAACATCTGCACAGCTGCCGGGGAGTCGATGCCTGTGCGAGTGTCCTGCGCTCACCCCCACAGCCCATCCTGGCCAGCAGCAGGAAGAACACACGGGCTGGAGAGCTATCCAGAAAATCCAAAGACTGAAGTTTGTGCTAAAATATTTACAAGCCCCTATGCTTTTGAATTATACAAGAAAAAGACAATCACAAGTCAAGTTTTCACCCTTTTACAACACAGCTTAGCAGTGAAATTGATTGCACCTTTTAAGCTCATATAAGCCCCCTTCCTGAGCAAAGTCCTTTGTATCCACTTTTGCCAAGTACCTTTTTTTTCAGTTGATATATAAAGCTTTGAAAATAAGTTTGAGGAGAGACTGACAACCTTGAAACCTCAAGAGCAGCATGGCATTGACAGATGCCGCTCCCTGAGCCGAGTATTATAGATAGATTTTAATTTCATTTTAACAAAATAGCTGTCTCCACTGGAAGAAGCATCAAGAGCTAAATGAGGACCCATCTTGAGCTGAATCACGTTGAACAGACCTCGGCACTGTCATTGATTTTCTGGGAAGAAAAAAAAACGCCTCTGGCTACTAAACCAAATTAGTAGTCACTGATGACCAATTATTTTGCCCCACTGTGAACGGAGAGGCGTACTAAAATTCCAGTTTGTCAGACCCAAGGCTCCCTTCTCAAACACCTTTCAACAAGCGTGTACCAAGAGTCCCTCAGATGGTTCCGACGCCTTCCTGTTTTCGGCAACTTCTCCTTCTCCAAAGTTTTAATGAGCTGCTGCTCTGAGGATGGCCTGCCTGAAAGGGAGCCCTTCCCAGCTCAGTGGAGCACTATTTGGCATGGCACAAATCACAGCTGTCAGAATTTATACACACATACACAAAAAAGTGTCAGCCTAATGTTTGCAAATTATAATTACCATTTCTCTTGCATGTCCCTGGTGCCTTCATTTTAGATAAATCCCAGCTCCGAGGTATCAGCTGCAAAGCACTGAAAGCTCATATTGAATAGAATAGATTTAACTAGTTTGTAGCTCATTTAAGGCCTACACTGGTTTATTTTAATATTGTTAATACTTTATTATACTTTTTAACATTGTTTTCACAGTAAAAGAGCCTCTTAGGAGGCTGCAGCTTCTCTTCCAGGAGATTTCTGGCAGCCTAGCGTACCACATTGAATAACTGAGTTAGCAGGCGCTTGTCATTTCAGTTGAAAATAGGTCTGTACCCTGACTCTTGAAACTAAATTAGAGAGAGAGTCTATTAAAGAGACAGGAGCTGTTTCAGGGATAATAGTTTTGAAAATGTGCACAAATAAACTTTAAAATATTTAGGAAATGTCAACATAAGAAGTGGCTCCAACTATTTGACTATAAAAGGTAGCAGATGACTATTTTTTTCCACAATTATAAATAATTTGTTACATTCTATCATCAGAACTTCTTTTCCTTTCCTTTCTGTGGCAGGGTGGTTGTGCCAAAACAAGGAGATCTGAGTTACTCTGAACGAGATATATTTTAATCCACAATAAGCATTTTCAGCGGATGCTTCCTCTACTCTCCTCACAGCATCCACAGACAACACCAAAATCCTCCCAGTTCAGAGGAGTGACATCTGGGCAGGGTGACAGAACACACAAGCCATTCATTCCTGTCCTTAAGTAACACTAAGGTGAGAGGATGTTTTCCCAAAGGCCAGCTGCAAATGAGAAATACTGTCACGCTGCCAAGTGGCACCGATACCGGGGCCAAAATTCCCCATCCACTCCAGCATTTGACCTACAAAGAAAAAGCCGCCTCACTCAAATTTCTCTAGTAACCTTAGTCAAAGAAGCGTGTTACCTGAAATCCCTTGCTCTTCCCCACTTCCTCAGTATTTCTCTCAAAGGAGGCAGGAAAAGCCAGATGAAGCCTCACGTCCTACAGCCCCACCAGAGCGTAACTAAGCCCACAAGTCATTCCCACTGATTTCAGAGAGGCAGTTCATGCGTGCATCATTCCAGGCATGATTCTATACTTTGCTGGATCAGGACTTAAATGCGATTAATCACACGGCAGGGAAGGATCTCTGAAGAGCATCAACCCAAATGCGTCCTTTCAAGCATTTACTTACAAGCCAGCTGTGGACTAATCAGTCACCAACTGGCTGGTCCAC
Source organism: Apaloderma vittatum (assembly GCF_000703405.1). NCBI lineage: Eukaryota > Metazoa > Chordata > Aves > Trogoniformes > Trogonidae > Apaloderma > Apaloderma vittatum. Next base: position 46,283 of record NW_009704695.1, read on the forward strand.
TGGAGATGGTAAAAGTCACCTCCATATAGATGTGAAAACACATTCAGCTACCACAAAAATCAATAATCAAACGCTACGCACAAAGGCTTGGTGTTTTCCTGCATCTCTCCTTGCTATTCCCGCACACCAGGAAAACTTCTGCCTTGGAGGGCAAAGGAACAGGCAAGAAAACATGTCTACATGCAAGGCTCACTGTGTGGTTGTGCCAGGAATACCAAAATGTACATCATCCAATGAGACTGTAGACCCACTTGGACAATAAGACACTTGACCACGTTTGCCACGTCTTTTACCCTTTGTAAATATTTTCCCCAGTTCTGCTCAGTACAAAACGCCAAACTGGAAGGGAAGGAGGGGAAAGAAAAGTGGATGACAAAGGGTCAGCATCACCTTTGGCACTGGGTGTCTCCAGATAAGTCTGGAGCAGCGCAGCTGATTTGTAAGCAAAGCCTTGAAAAGCCCTGCAGCATGTGATCTATGAAGCAGGAGGTCTGCAGAAGGATGTCTCCTCTGATATGAATGCCCCCTTGGGATGTATATTGCTGGATTGCACATCTAGTATCATTAGAAAACACGACCATAGATTAGGCTGTTTTGAAGCATGTGGTGTGCAATAATTAAGTAATAAAAGTCACCACAGGGGTGAAAGAACAAGAAACAGAAGAGCTTCTATTTGCATACATGCTGCTGGTGCCCTCCTTGATCATCAGAGATTCTCTAGACTGCTAAAACCTGGCTGCTACCAATTTTGGGACCATTCCTGCCAAAAGTCACAAAGCACCAGCTCGCTCTGTGGTACAGGGGCACTTTCTGCAGAGAACTACCTTCTGCTGGAGCTGGTGGCCCAGAAGCAGCCCAGCAGTTAGCCCAAGTCCCCAGTGTCACACAGCTGGTCCAGACAGGCATGAAAAACACAGCCTTTCTGTTACAGGAGCTGCAGCTGAAGGCACTGTGAGCTATAGTCATTGGTTCCTGAGCAGATGGGAAAAGACCCTCCCCAGAAGCTGTGCAAAGACAAGGACCAATACAACTTGAGGTCCGAGTCCTTCATCCCCTTCAAGTGTTTGCTTCGGGGGAAAAAGAATAGCAGCAGGACCACAGCAATAAGCACTATGCTGTCCTCAAAGCAAGAAGCCTGCTGCTGCCACTTGCCAGGTCTGCTTCCCATGGAGGCTAATGAAGTTAAAGTATCCTCACTCACTAGGAGCAAGGCTCAACAATTTCAGGGTGCAGCTCTGCCATGAGCTGGCCAGGTGAATGCCAGCTCAGAGGAGCTGAACAGGACACTGGCCAACAAGCAGCCGTCTTTTACTGCAGCCGTCTTTTGCTGTTTTTCTAGAACCATGGTCATCTGCAGCTCCTCTCTGCTGCTGGCTCCTCCTGGCCAGGATGTTCCCTGATACCCTGTTTCAAGGAGCAAATACATCTGGTTGGTGCAGCTGAGGCAGTAGACCAGGGCTCAGCATTTCAGCTCCCCTTTCTGCTGCAGACACCTGACCATCTGCATTGAGTCCATTTTTATTGCTTTTTACGTTGCTTAGGACAGCACTCACTTCTCTCACACAATCCATCATTGCATCTGCTTGTGGCTTTCTGGTATGCCACAGAAGTGACATTTCAACAACAAAAGCAGTATTATTTTAGCAAAACACACTTTGTACCCGGTAGTTCTTCCCAAGCAGCTACCATGGCTGTGTCAGTCTGGTGCTCCTTGGTCCTTCCAGCACACACCAGGGCTTGAACAGAGGTGATAATATGGGCCCTATAAAAGGTAGTGCAAAGCTAGAAATTGTGCCTGTTTGGGGGAATGAACTAGCACAGTCCTGCTACAGGTGATCACAAACATGCAAGCTGTGGTGTATTAACTGCAAATTGACATGGTTGTGAATCTTTCTTGAGGAAGATACAGCCTTTCCCAGTGTGAGGGTTTAATCGTGTTCTCACCAGTCACACCTTCCAGGAGCAGAATAGCGTGGGGGCTTAAAGAAAGGTATTAACCCTGGAGATTATATTATTGTCTTTTCAATGTTTTTCAGGCCTTCCACTCCCTTTTTTGACCTCCTTCAGCACAAATACAAGGAGCTGTGGATGGAGCATCAGAGAGCCCTGACAATGGCCCTGCGAACGCAGAAGAAAAAGGTGGTAACAGTTCAGCAGTGCTTTCCCTTGCTGGGCACAGCACTGCTGCTGGGCATAAGCCGCCTGCTGTCCTACCCCATGAGGGATTAACTTCTCCCAGCTGTAGGGATGCCTCTCAGCTGGAAAAACATCCTCCCTGATGACTAGAAGGCTGGTGAAGCCTAGCAAAGATGAGCTGCTTCCCAGCCAAGGGGCCTGGCTTCAGCTAGAGCATGTTCTGTGGGAATGAACACCAAATACGCAAATCACAATGTGTGTGCATGACAGTCCTCTAGAGACAAAGGGGAAGGTGTGTTTTTTAAAGTTTTTTTTGCACCTGAAGATATGCACAGGAGCTGAGTGAGCTCTGCCAGGCAGCAGTGCTTTGGCTAAGGCCTTTCAAAGGATTAGAGGTGCTTTTTTCTGCAGACACCTTTCTAGCTATCATCAAGCATCTGTCTGCATCGACATGCCTCTAGTCACGGGTTGCCCAGCTAAAATCCTGGAAGCTCTGGGCTTTTTGGCATCGCCACAATAGTAAAATGCCTGGCTGCAACAAAGAATTAAAGTTTTAAATTATATCTTTGGTATGTATGTCATCCTCATGCCAAAAGCCCTGCACACTGTCCTTTGCACAGCACCAGCTCTGCTCAGGTTACCTGTGACAGTGAACAAAACAACAGAATAGCCAAAAAACGTTCAGCACCAGTCCTGACCCTGGCGTGGTGTGGTTGATGCCAGCGCTCTCAGCAGTTGTCAGCATGTGACGCTGTGCTGTTAAACACACCAGTATTGTAATAACATTTAAAAGCAGCCAATGACTGTTTTATTAGTTAATGGCTCAAAGAAGAGTCGAGTTAATATGGTAATGACCAATTTCAATGGGCTTACTGCCATCACAAACTATGCTTTATAGTTGAAGTGCAAGAACAGAGTGTTCTTAATTAGCAGCTACTTTATGAATCCACAAGCCTAGGATGTTGGAAAGTGCATCCCCACCTTATCTATTAATGACTGATGTTTTTAATCACCAAATTTTCTCCATCGAGTTTCCAAAACCTGCAGCCAGCAATTACTGCGCTAAGCAACACAAACCTAGACCACAGAGCAGGCAAATTCCCCATGGTTTCACACAGTGGCCAAAACATTGACCAGTGTCAAGGGTTAGGACAGGGCCAGCCACTAGATGAATGACAGACGCTCCCTATTAACCCTTCTTCCTTCCCAAAGGAGACTTACAAATTAGAAAAGTAAAACAGCTTTAATGAAACAATAATAATAATAATACTAAGCAAATAATTAGGATAATGAAATATATACAAAACCAATAACAAAACTCCCCTGACATATCACCACTGATGCTGCAGGGCAGGCACTGGGAAGTCCCAGGCTGGACTCAGCAGCAGACAGGAACTGGATTCAGGAATTCACAAATTGGGAAGAACAGCTGGAGACCTCCCCAGACATCAGCCATTGAAGAAGAGGGCTTAATCCTTGTGATTCCTCAGCTTTACACTGAATACAGTGTATATGGAATGGTCAGGTTTAGTTCATTTGTCCAAAGGTGTGACCTTTCACTTTCTTGCAACCTTTTTACTTTACAGCACCCCTCCATGGGGCACAAGATTTATCAGTGACCTTGGTGTCTATAGGACTAAATATAAGGAAGAGCCTTTCTGCTTCAGACACCAGTCCTGGTAGCACCTCTAAACATCAGGCATTACCACTTTTACTACCGGACATTGTCTGCAGAAACATGCTGTTAACTTCAGATAGCAGTCTCTTAGAATAGACTTAGCTGGAAAAATAAAATCACTGAACAAAATTGGTTCTGGTTTAGCTCAAACAGGCCCACCAGGTACCTGCACTGGGTTGTGCTGGGACTATCAAGCACTGCAAGCTGCAATTAATCAGGAGAGAAACACACACTGGACAGCAGGAAACCCTTCACAGTGGGGGTGCTGGAAGTGATCTTCCCAGCTAGTGATGAGCCCTCACCCTAGCTCAGAGCACAGGGCTTCCTGCAGGCAGCGGTCATCTCACTGGGATGTCCCATAACGCAGACGCTTGGAGAGCTGGCAGCTGCTCAGGTGTTTCTCATCATTATGTTTTAAATATCAGTATTAGCTGCGTGGACAGAAACAACTACCTGGATAAAGCACTTGTGATCACCAAGTGACTTTTAGTCTTGTTCATTCCAGTTTTATTACATTGCATGGTACCAACCTGATGTGTACAGCTGTGCTGCCATTTCAGCCCATTCTTGCTTACCTTTGGTTACAGAAAGAAAAAGTGCGTGAAACTCGCACCACAATGCTGCGAAAACAGCCACCACCTGAAAAGGAGGAGTCCTTCTGGCACCTGCCCCACTTCGAGAAGGTATGGAGCACTTGAGTGAAGTCAGGGACACTTCTAACCTTGTCCTCATGCCCTGATTAACAGCCTTAGCACACAATGAAGGTAGACGTGAGACTCTTGGAGCTCCCTGAGACCCAAGCCCTAAAACGGTCCCAACACTGGAAGTGTTCAAACATCAGCCCCCTTTAGACTTCAGGGTGGGACATTTTCTGCAGCTATAAGCCCTGGAAGAGAGGCAGCAGTCACCCAAGTAAAGGCTTAATGACTTATTTTCTAACTTGTACGCCCTTTCATGAGCTTCTCAAGATGAGAAGGATCTTTTTATATCTCTTGTTAGTACTGGGATGGCCTTTGTTCTCTGCCGGTATTTCCACAACTGCCTTGCACAAGCAGGACAGTCACACCTGCATTTTGGTAGCCTGCCGTTTTATCAGCTCTCACAACTAACTCAAACCACACCAGATGTTTCAAGATGCATTTTCACCCCAAGAATAAGAGCTTTCCAGCAAGCCTGCACTCTTGATACCTGCCTAAACTACCTGATTGACAATATTCACCCTGAGACTGAGCAAAGATCTAGCCAGGTTACAGGTGTGCATGACACTTACTTTAATTGATCCAAATAAGAGCCAAGGTGAAGATTTCTTGTTCTAGCAGTGGGATCTGAACATCTCCCTGAATTCATCTGTGCATCCTGCTGTGCTCTGGGGTACTTGTTTGTGGTGTAAATTTCAGGGAAACTTCAAGTGAAGAGCTAGGGGGCATTTTAGGAAGGGAAAAGATCTGCACAAGTGGAATGGAAAGGAGATACCAGAAAATCTGAAAGCACTGAAACTCTGCAGGGAGTTGACACGGCCAGAATCATATCTGGCATTGATAGATAACCCTGCAAAGAGCATCTCAGCCCTCTGCCCCAGCCCTTGATCTGATGGTTTGGGGTTTTTTAGGGTTTTGTTGTTTGGTTTTTTTCCGTTCTGTTGATTTCTAACCACAGTTTAAACCAACGAAGAAGCCTTGTGACTTCCTGAAGCTAATTTACTTGTACAAGTCGGAGAGTTTTGACCAAGAAAGGTGTTTTGCACCACCTTGATGTATTCCTCTTACATCCTGTCTAAGACTGTCCGATTAGCATATGTCAGTAATCATTTATCCTCGCTGCCTGTCAGCACAGAGCTGCTGCTGCGGATAGTGTCAGGGAAAGAACATGACCGATCGCTGTTAAACAGATTGTGTAAGTCACACGAGATACTGGGGCAAGCCTCCTCTTTAGAACTCCTCTCACCCCAGACCTTTCTATCACTATTCATTTTTCAGCCTGTGTTTTCCTCCATGCTCTCCCTTTTGTTTCATCCATGTCTGTGGTTGGGTTCTTCCCCCAGCTGCAGATCTCAAACTCCCAAGTCTTTTTTTACTCCCTGCCTTTCTCCTTCCTCTCCTCCTCCCTTCCTTCCCAGGAACAGCCTCTAGGGGAGGAGGGACAGCTCATTTTGCACAGCTTCTGTAGATTTTCTGTACTCCTCCTTTCTCATTACGTTAATCAGGAAGGTTTGCCTTTCCCCAGCTGCGGATCTAACAGGCATGGCCCACAACTTGGACTGGAAAATTCATTACTCTGTTGAGTTTCAGTGCGTGGGTTCTTCCAAGGAAGAATAAGTTCCCTTCAATATGCATTAATGTTTACTCAGTTAAAAGCAGTAACAACCCAGAGAAAGCTGATGGTTCTCAAAGATATTTGGGAGCCTCCAACTGTGCTTTGACTATCTCAGAAAATCTGTTTTGTACATAAGTAGTGGTGGAATGGTCTTGAAAGACAAACTGGCCTAACCCTTCAACAAACTCAGGGACTCCAGGAGTCTCTCTACCAATCCCTCCTTTGCAAGGGTGACAAGAAAGCAGTGGTCCAAAGAAGTGAGGGAATTTGTTCTTATGGTGTTTATGTCCTCATGAAACCTTTCTCATGCTCTTCCATGATGGTGGATAACTACTTTATGGCCTTTTTAAGACTCAGTGGCCTGGGAACACCAGCCTTTAGCACTGACCACTGTAAGCAGTTTACCAAAATACTGTCTTTAATGTATATAACACACTCATCCTACTGCACAAAAAGCAGTATGAAAAGCAACCACAAGAACAGCACTTTACAGAAAGCTTCTTAGCAGACTCCATTCTCCTTTTTATTTCCTGCCAGCCTTAAGTGACATTGTCATAGAATCATAGAATAGTTTCAGCTGGAAGAGACTTTTAAGATCATTGAGTCCAGCCTGGATTCTGGCTGTTACACAAGATGATCATGACTTGCAAACAACTTCAAAGTCTAGGCAAGAATGTTCAGAGACTCCATTTCCCTGACCACAGCCCCATTTTGGACTATTTTCCCATGTGACCTGGGCTAGTGCAGGGGTGTGACCAGTCCTCAAGCCACTCATCCTTCTTGTCATTCAGTCACCCCTGATATTTGCCACCATGCCTTTCAGTCTGGCCTGCTCTGGGCCTGGAGTGAGCAAGGCACAGCACCTGCCTACAGAGATGGTGGTAACTCAAAGCAAGAGGCAGCAGGAAGAAGAGGTTTTGCTCCTCTAGACCCATAAAAATCAGCAAGGAAGATTCTTCTGTTCCCATCCTGACCCCTTACAAAGAGGTGTAGAAACTGAGTGTGGATGTTACTAACGGCTCTTAAATTGGACTTTCCATTCAGTCCCTACAAGACTATCTCCTGGCACCCAGCTACAAGTTGCAGAGGAAGTGGAAGAAAAGAAAACAAAGGAGCTTTGCCCTCCCCACTAATTGCCTCTGCTTGCTCCCTGCACTTCCAGGGCTGCATGACATTACACAGTCATTCAGTCAGTAAAGTATAGACAAATTGACTATATTTTCATTCGGATTTAGGTTTCAGCTCGACTGCTTTAGAATAATGGTCCACGCTATTAAACTAACCGGGTGATTTACAGGCTCTCCCACACCGGGTGATCTGATCACTTCTGCTCCCCGTCTCGCTCTGGAGGACCGACCTGGCATGTGGTCTCCTGGGCCCTCCAGCTCACTGAGACAAACGGATCGCAGGGAGCCAGTCAGGTCCTGACCAGCAGTTCATTAGGGGATGTTGCTGAATTGGAGTATTGGGGCTTTTCATTTTGTTTTGTTTTTTACCAAAACAAACAAAAGTTAACTCCTTATTCACCTCAGTAAGATCCTTCTACTGGTCTCCTCTTCCTCAGCCATTCCCCAAGACAGATGTTCTCTGCCTTGCTCTGCCTGCAGTGACATGACTCCTGGGCTCAGCTTTTGCCAACATGGCTGGGACTGTGCATGAAGACTTCATTTATTTGTAGATGTGGGACTACATTCCTTGGGGACTGCACCCCAGGTACTCAGCATGGACATAAATACTCCTCCCCACCATGCTAATGGGACATCACTCATCGCTACCATCATGCTGGCCCAGGCAGGGTGGCATCCCTAGTGTCAACGAAACTCTGCAAGGGATGTTGCTGGCAAAACACAGCATCCCCACAGCCTTGCCTGGGCTAGCTCGGGGTGAGGCTCCAGCTACCTCCATCTGAATATTTGCCAAAATCCAAACAGTTAAGTCAATGCTGGCCACTCTGCAATAGATTTCCAGGGCTCGGTCAAGTCAGTCCAGAAGGATTCAGGTAGCAACACCTCTCACAGCAGCAGGGCAGGACAGAATTCACTCACGTGTCGAAACATCTCCGTGCATCACATGTCACTGACACGCGCCAAGGTTTTTCCTTTGCTTGTTAGAGAATTCCAACTTGCACAGACATCCAAGGTGGCTTTCCAGGGAGAACAGTCTTGTTTACTTGACCAAAGAGGGGGAGGAAAGAAAATGCAGCAACTTTGGACAACACTTTTGTCAACACGCGCTGCCTTCCCGAGCAGATGAAACGAGTTGCACTCGATGCGCGATATGAATAAGCGATAAGCAATTGACGAGCAAGTGTTCGGGTACCTTGGCAAAAGACTTAATTTGCAACCTGGCACAAAATCAAAGGCTCTGTCAACGGCTGAGCGGCTCTCCCGCATATGCCTTGCGTTACCTGGGAAAGCTCTGTCAGGTAAATTTCCACTGAAAGTAATTAGAGGAATCCCCACTGTATAAACTTTGCAGCAAAATTCTGGGCTCCAGAATTTGATTCTCACCAGGGATCTGATACCTGCTCACAGCCTGATCCTTCATCAGAATTAACAGTGAGCTTTAACGCATACACACAAAAATGTTCCACATTTTTTTTTAATGCCTTACCTCTATTTTTGTCTAAAGAGCTGAACTGACAAGCACAGCTCATGTAATCTTGCAACTGTTGTCTTGTCAGAAAAGCCATAGACTCTGCTTAAATAACCTAGGCTTGATGCACACAGCACACGGTGGGCTGGATTTTGAGATGCAGCATTTATCCACGCAGGTTTGAGGGCAGCAAACCTTCCTGGAGTTGGAATGTTATAAAACCTGTGTCCTGGGGCCTACATAGTGCTTAAAAAATAAAGCAAGGAGCTCAAGATCGTCTTGTCATCATGGTACAAGGTCAAACCTCCCTTCAGAAGGGAAAAAAAAACGAAAACAAAACAGTGTCACCTGATAGCTCTTCAGTACTATGAATTGGTGGGTCCCAGCTCTGCAGAGACAATCCAAAGCAGCACCACTGGCCTTCAGTGATGACCTGCCTCCAACATGCACTACACAAGAAGAAAATACAACACTCTGCAGGGTTCCAAATGGGCAGCACATGCCCAGCTACCCTGAGTATGATCCCTGCATACCTCCACTGGGACCCCAGCAGAGATAGCACCTCCTACACCGCGGCCATTCTGTGACTAAATGCAGGCTCCAGACCCCAGTCACCATCACTACTCTTTTTAAAAAAAAGATTCTGCAGGTTTTCTTGTTTTGCCTCATAGCTGAAGCTTCTAGCAATGCAATTGCTCAAACCACAGCAAAGCATTTCCACAGTCCAGCCTTTCCCAGTACCCTTGGTGTGTGCCCTGGACACTCAGCCTCTCCACCACGCTAATGCTGCCCTCTGCCATGCTCAGCTGTTCCTTATGTCTCCCTCAGAGACATGGTAACCCATCATTTCTCTGCCATCTTTGTTACTCTCCAGCATCTCCTACTTGATGTAAGAAAACAGCACCCGTCCCTGGGCAGCCTTGCAGCCTGGACCATCTCCAGGGCAGGCTCCACCTTCATCCAAGATCTGGCACCCAAAGGCAGCACAAGAAACTGTTGGCAACCAATTCCTACTGCTGATGTGGAGATATTCACCCATGAAGGAATAGATGTGGGATGCTTGCAGCCTCATGGCTCACAGTAGAGTAAAACCACACATGCCACGTTGGGTTACAGATGAACACCTGCCATTGCTTTCAGTACTAACTAATGTTACACACACAAATCTACCAAAATGCTTTTTAAATGGACTTGGGGTTTCATTTATGGACTTACTCTGCCTACTGCAGAGATGCTATTTACCAACAGACAACTTAGTTTGAAGTAAAACTCTTGCTTGGCATGAAAAGGGTCAGGATTCAAATCTCAGAAACACACAAGGTCAGTGTGAAAGCTTCCAGCACTGGTCTGACCCCAGGACATCTGCCAAGGGGGGCACACACAAGGTTACAGCTCCAGTGGGTTAATTCTCTTTTACTCACCCCTTTGCCCAGACCAAGCAACCAGTGAACTCCAACAGACATCCATGGCCCTTATTTTCAGGAAGCAAGGAAAAAAAACAACCCAAATCTCTGCAGGCCATTAAAAATAGCAGCCAAAAATTGCTGAGCATGTTTTGAAACCTTCCTGGGTTTGAAGCAAATAAGGATCATTTAGCCCAGACTCCCTTGTCCTGCATTTCCCTATGTTCTTAGAATTAAAAAGGTGAAGAGAGAAAAATCAAGTCCATTCATTAAACCGGTTAAGTGCGCTACTGTCAGGAAAAGCCACAGTATTTGTAACCCTAATAATCCAACACACACCTCTGAGCACAGCTCATCTTGGACAGAATAACGTCTATTTTAAAAGTACCTGCCTCTCTCTAACTTGTCATGGCATTTGTTGACAACCCTATTGAAAGCCGCTCTAGATGCAGCTGTGAAGGATCTTTCAGCACCTCTTTCTCTTTCCTAGACAGTTTTTGAAAGGGAGGGGAGAGAGAGGGGGGGGAAAAAATAATAATAAAAAAAAGCCATCAATACAGGGGGAAAAAGGCATCAGCCAACATCAGCTGATGAAGCGCCTCACCTGGGCCCCCAGCACACCGCCTCCAATTAAATCAAAATGGTTTGTTTTTAATGGTCTTTTACACTGACAAGTGGGCTATCATTCCAGGCCTAGAGAGCTGTCAGGGAGCCGAGGCAAATCCTCCGTTGATAATGCCCAATGCTTCCAATTAGGAGCCGAGGCCGCTCCTGGCGCACTAACGATTCCCCAGCCTCCCCCAAGGCCCCTTCGGCGCTGGCTGTTTCGTCTTCCCTCTTCCTCCGCCGCAAATTACTGACACAAAACGGAGGCGCCCCGGTGCCTCCTCACCACGCCGGGCCCCGGCCCTGTTGGATTTAATGAGGCGATGGAAGTTTTTGCGGATCTTTCGCTAAATTCTTTTCTTGTTTGACAGCTGCTTGAGTGTTGACCTTATAAAAGATTTAGTGTTTCTCATTATTTTCTGTCAAGCTTTACAAGTGATAGCTTCACGGAAATCATTTGCATCTCGATGCGCGCGTGGTTTTTGTCTGCACAGGGATGCTCAACGCGGCGTGCATCGGTGTGTACACCCTACCCCAATCCATATTGTGCATTTTATTCCCTCCTCCCCCCCGAAAAAAAAAAAATCTACAGACATGGCACTGCTATTTTGTGTTTGGGAAAAAAAAACAAAAAACAAAAAACAAACAACACATGCAAAACAAACAGACCTAGGATTTGTTAGACTCCTGTAAATAAGGGAGGTTTTGAAAAAGGAATAGAGATCAGTTTCCCATAAAGAGAGCTCAAGAAAGTGTTTTGTCACCCGCTAAAAGGATTCAATCAAATGGATGATGGAAAAACTAGGCTGAGTCTAGGGGCGGCTTTGTTGTTAAAGTGAAAAATCATACAAGGCTGGGAAGCTGCCTTTGAGCAGAGGGGCAGAGCCAGGCAAGGGCTGGGAGAGGAACAGGTACAGCCAGGTCTCCCTGCAGCCAAGCATGAAACCTTCCAGGACAGGAGGAGAGCCTGATGCTGCTTCTTTCTCGGCTCAGCCCTTTTCACGGATTCTTTCTGAACACCTACAAATCATCATAAACCATTTAATCCGGCTATATTAATTTAAGCTTCCCACCAGAAGGTAAGCTTAACGCCCACCCAAGGGTGCTCACATTATCCAGCAGCTACAAAACACACCCCAACACCACCAGCACCCACAAAACCCTGGCTGGTCTCTGGGGTTTGTGCTCTGCTGCTGTTGGGGAGCTCTGCCTTCCCTGCAGCAGCTTAGCCTCTCTGTAGCTGGCATGCAATTTATTATCCTCTATTAACATACCCGCTTCTGCTTGCAACATGCGTGTGGTTGTACTAATGCTTGATAAGTGATCATTTAAGAGTTCTCTGGTTTAAAACATTATCAGAACTGAGAAACCCAAATGAAAATACCACCTCTAACACCTCCCACCCCCCAATACATATTTAAGTTTTAGAAGTGCTAAGTTTTGAAGGTTTTTTACTGCCCCTCAAAGTCTTTGAAGCAAGCACTGACATTACAAGACCCCAGCTGCAGGTGTTAATTTGTCAGTAACAAGCGCAATCAACAACAGTAAAACATTGTTTCTAATCAACAGCTGAAAACCTTTACAGCTCCATCATCCCTTGCAGAACACCACCAAGCTTGTGCCTACAAACTATATTCCTGTCCTGTTACAGCCAATGCTTAAAATCCACAATTCAGACAAAATCCTGGCATAAGAGCTCATAAGCACATCAGAGTAATGGTAAAGATCATCAGCTGTCTCTAGGGGAAGTACCTTTGGGTTCATCATTTAAAATATGAATTAGAAGAATCAGAGATGAGGATTCATCACTGGCATTGACTTCACAACACCAATCTCTGTCATAAGACCTTTGACCCAAGGACGCTCTTGTCTTGACTCTAATTACTGGCCCTCATTTGGAGGAGGTTTCTCATTTTTTAAAAAACAGCACTTGTCCCCTGTCCTACACCTGGTGCTTCCCACTTACTCATGCTGAGGGCAGAAGCTGGCATCCCTCAACTTTGTCAAGGTCCGCTAATTTTAATTACTGCCAGTTGCGAGTCTGTGGCATTTCTCACCTGCGAGCTCTGTACCAAGACTGAAGTGAATGAAATGCTACTTCCTCTCCTGCAGCTCCAACCCAATCCCAGGCAAAAATTTCCCTCTGCCCAGTTCCCAGTGCCAGTGGGCAGGGAGCATGATGGGGAAGGCAGAAGCACATTCAAAAGAAGCAGCTCAGATGCCCTTATGTGCAAGTACCAGATTTTTCTAACAATCCCAGCTGTGAGGGAAAAACTCCTGCATCTTTAATGGGAGTTGGCCCAGCTGAGGATTGTCCCTGCCAGCTCCCAGGGGCTGCCCACGGACTTCAGCAGCACTTGGCTCTGTCTCTCTCACCTTTCCCTCCTGAAGAGGAGTTATATCACTGCTGCTACTTGTGAGAAAGCAAAAACACCCAGAAACGACTGTCTGAAGTTAGGCACTCAAATGCATATTTAAGTATCTGAGCACCTTCCTCCAAAGAGGGAGAACAGCTAAATACGCTTTGTTTGTCTTGATTAATGAGATCACTAGAAAGCTTTTCAGGGCAAAGACTGCTGTGTATTTTCACATATGCAAAGCCTGACATCCAGCCAGCCTGAGCAGGGTGGGGGAAGTGGGAGCAGCTCAGCACATCCACACAAGGCAGAGAGATACAGCACAGGGAATTGCATTGGGGCAAGTAAAGCCCCTGCCCCCCCAAGGTAAACACACTCCATACATGAAGACACACACACCTCCCTCAGTAACTCTGCATCTACTCTATGCTTGATGCATGTGGCTGTGTGTAAGTCCCACTGCTCACCCCAGGGCCCTGGGACCCTTCTCCCACAGATTACTTCCCCTTGGTTTATTTGTCATTCACCTCTTCCCTGTCTTGAAGGTGATTTTCCGGGAAAGGCTGCTTGTATGTTTGTTGGGCAGGTCATGCAAAAGTCCCAGACCCTGACAGCGGCTTCCCTGGGAGCTCTGAGCCCATCCTGGCCCCTTCAGCACACAAGTTCTGTGTTGTAGAAAACGAGTTAAATGTATTTCAGGGTCCACGTTAGGGCATGCCAGCACTTGAAAACGTCAGACAACCACACACTAGGACTACAGGATCCTGTTACTAAAGCAGAATAAAAATCTCCTGAAGTCAATCAGAAAATTAGACCTCATTTTAAACAGATGAGGTGTTTAACTAGAGCAAGTCCCCCCCAAAAAAACCAAACACAAACCCCGTTGTACTAACCTGCAGTCTCTTCCCTGTTTGTGCTACGACCTATTTTCTTTGACCAGCTGCTCGCTGTAACCAATTGCCTGTCTCTCTTTTTGTTATAGGTTGGGCCTCATCTCAGTACTTTTCCAGACTGTGATGCTCGTAAAAAGGCATTCAGTGCCTCCCATTGAGAAGTGCCAGTGAGACATGGTCCCTTTCCCCAGAGCATCCACACAACGAGGACCACAACACTGTGCTGGGCACCACGGCCCTTGGATCCAGCGATAGTCATAGGCAATAGCTTTTCTTCTTTGGTTTTAAAAAGCTATGCTAACAGAATTATAGCCAAATAAATACAAAAGGAATGATTCTGCCTCAGCCTGTCCATTGCTTCACTAGATGCATAGCACATTAGTCTGATCACAATTCTCCTTGTGCTCAAGGTAACAGCACTTGCACCAGGAACAGGGCAGTACCTGCCAGTACAGCCCCAGAGAGAAAGAGGGACAGCTTCCGTCACTGTCTCCTATCAACAGATATGTTAAATGCAGATATCTCTGTCAATACCAAGTCTATAATATCTCATAATCCCTAAGCCGTTCTCATTTCTTTGACAAATAAGCTTTCCATCACTGCCTGATTCAGCAAAGCCCTTGCCTGTGTGAAGGCATCCAAACACCTGCCTTGAGCTCTCTGCCAAATTGAGGTCTCACCGCAGAACTATGCCTTCACCTGAAGATGGCTCCAGCCAATTCCACACTTATCCTCGAATTGCTGCTGGTGCCTGATGTCCCTCAGGGCGGAGCCTCTCCATGCAGTTACTGAACAAATTCAAACTTCGCCAACACCAACTCAGCATCACAGCACTCTAACTCCAGCTTGATCACCAACAGGTGACAGCAGAGGCTCAGGTTCCAACATGTTTAAAATTCATCTCCTCCCAATGGTGTATTTCACCTTAAGAAAGTCCCACTTCATAATAACTGTGATTACTTTAGCTGTGCATCTCCAAGATAGCTAGAGGAACAATTAATTACTCCTATGTAGTCTGCTTCTCTGCTATTATAGCTCAGATTGTACCAGATAATATTTAAATCTGATGCTAGCATTCAGTTTTCATATTCATATTGATAAAGACACAAGAACAAAGTAAACTGTAGAAGCAGTTTTTCTTACCCCTTCTAGGACAAGAAAGGCTCCACATCAGCTGCTCTGACATTTCCCACATCCCCTCTTTAGGGACAGCTTGTGCCTCAACCTGCCCTTTATATAAGGAATCAGCTGTAGCAACTCCACCCTGCCCGCACCTGAGGTGAGGGAAGAAGGAAATTGTCTGCTCCACACTGGGGAAACCCTGGTGTGTGTTTTCCTCTTTCTGGTACGGGCCTCTAAATAACACGCATCTAAAACAATAACTAGGAGGACAAAAAAAGGGTTTGCCATGCTGGCAGGAGTGGATTATAAACAGAAACCTTTCCGCCTCCCTAGGGAGGGAAGAAGTAGGATCTTAAACGACTTGTCTTGCTAAAAATAACACTGCTTATGAATGTGTGAGAAACCCAGGCACGAGGTTTGTCCTGCTGCCTGGCAGGAGCCACGTCCACCTCTAGGTCCAGCCACAGCACCTGTGTCTGCCTGCAGCAGCTGCTCAGGAGTTTGGGGTGTGCATGGGGAAAGAAGCCTCTCCAGTGACTCCTGCGTCGCTGGAAAAGGTCTGGGAAACACGTGCGCTGTGAACCAAGCCCACGCAGACCTGCTGGTTTGAGCAAAGAGACCAGAAACCCAAAAAGCAACAGCCGAGTCAAACGAAGTGCGTTGGGATTGGGGAGGAGGCACCGCCCAGTGGGGCTTGTAGCCGACAAACCTGCCCCGCTGCGCCCCGAAATCCTGGGTAGGGTCGTGCCTCAAATGGCCCGAGCCTTATAGCTCGGCCAGGCTGTCCCCCCACCACACAAGATGCCACCTCGGGCTCGTCGCCACCGCAGTCCCCG
>NW_009704696.1:0-277 GCF_000703405.1 Apaloderma vittatum
TCATTCATCTGCAGCCCCTCCGACGGGGCTTCGCTTCGTGGTGCCGCAGAGACCCACTCACACCCCGCGAACACCACCACGCAGGCCCACTGCTCCGCGCTCCCGGGGGCTTTGTTTAGCGAGGAGGACTCTTCTCGCAAGACCAACTCCTTGCACACTCACAGGCACACAGAGGCGCGCCCGGGCGCTGCCCGCCCCCACTTGGCAGCCCCTTCACGGGGCTCACGCACGTGTTGTTCGGCCAAGAAGGAATGTGTAGAGTCGGTGCCTGCGAGCG
>NW_009704696.1:384-619 GCF_000703405.1 Apaloderma vittatum
ACCCCACGGACAGCTGCCAGCTCGCGTGTCTTAGCTGCGTTTTACTCTACAATAACGCTCAGATTAGCTCTTTTGTTCGAGTTTCAGTGACTTTTTTACTTTTATAATTTTTTTTTCTTTCCGTTACGGTTTACACATAATAATAAAACATCGTAACCGTGTCAGGCGTTCAGGTGCCTCCGGCCTGATGCTGCCTGCACGTGGTGCAGCTGTGAGGGAGTATCCTCCTCAACTC
>NW_009704696.1:802-4519 GCF_000703405.1 Apaloderma vittatum
GTCCCCCTCCCCCCCGCCCCGCCCAGAGCTTGCTTCAGTGTGACTCCTGTTGAAAGCGCGGAGGAGCAGAGCTGGAGGGAAAGGCTTTTCCCCCGGATCCAACGCCACCCCTACGAGCTCAGAGAGCCACGCACGGAAAAAAAAAAGGAGGGAGGTGGGGAAGGAGGGGGAGAAAAAAAAACAACAACCAAAACAACAAGAGTAGTAAAAAAACCAAGAGAGATAATCTTTGGGGAAGGAACTGTGGAGTTCAGGCCAAGTTTGCGTTTTAGTTCGAAGTTTGGAGCGGGTCAAACCAGTTATTGCACTGTGTCTCCTGTTCTTCTGTTCTCCTCTGCCACCGCCTCCCTCCAAGGGCAGAGGGACCCGCCGGCAGAAATGCAACCGGAGGAGGCGGGGGGTGCGGTCCGCTCCGCGGGGAGCCTTGACCCCAAGCCCCTCACGCTACACATAGCCTAACTCCTCAGAGAGGGCACCTCCGCCCCGATCCCTTTCGCCTTATTCCCTGGATTTTCCTTCATTTTACTGAAAACGAGATTACTTTTTTTTTTAATAATTCTTCCACATAGGTGATTTTAATAGCTCTGTCAATCATATTATAGGAGGAACATTTAATACAGTTTTAGATGTAATGTACTTAGACCATAAATCGCTTAAACCTATTCTTAGTTTTGCATATTCAATTATTCTCTTATATATAACCCGCACGGCAAAAAGGCCGAAGATAGAATTAGTTTACCGCACCTAAACCCAACTCGTCTGCCTAGCAAAATTGTTTTAACTTTGATTGTATAGCTAAACGTGAAGTTTAGCTCAAACTAAACCACGCAAAGCAGTAAACCACGAACAGCAAAAAAAAATCTACCCTTATGGTATTGGAGTGTGTACGGGGGTTGGATTGGGGAAGGCGGAGGGGGTTAGACATTCGCGGAAGGGATTGTATTCCTTTGAAAGGCGGGCTGAGAATATTCGAATCTTATTTGAATATAGCCGAGATTGGGTCTGTATAATCGCCTTGTGTTGAAAGTGCAGGTATTTCTATTATTCTAGGCATAACGCCATTGAGCCGTTAAATTGTGAGGGGAGGAGGGAAGAGTCGTTAAAAGGAGCTCATTTAGAGACCTGTAATATTTCTCTCTTAAGCACTTCCCCTAGTATTTCTGTTGTTTGGACGCCTTCAGATGTTTATTTGCTTTTCTCCCTTGACCGCCCTAATTCGCATGTTCCATCAGTCGTGTTCAGCGATACAGGATTGTCTCGCCGGGGTTTTTCTCTTCCGCATTGTCAGTAAATGTGATTTTCAATAGCTATGACCCTTAAAGAAAAGGCACGTAACAAGGTTGCATCAGATGTATACGCGTCTGCATGTGCACACGTATACACACACACACACACACACACACTTCTCTTCTGTCGTGATGCTGTCTATAGTGTGTATAGATATATATGAGTACATATAAGCATGATGGATAACGGGTTTCAAGAAACAGTCCAACAGGTACTCGGCTTATTCTGCATAATTAAAGGTACGCCTATTAATATTTTAAATTACGTATAGAACCGTGCCTGGCTGGACGCAATTAACAGTACAGAAGGTTTCTCACAGGTTGTTGTTTTCTGTGTGCGCTTTTTGCCCCCTAAGCATTTTCAAAACTAGTCTGCTGACTGTCTGAACCCGCGCACACTTCACTTAAATAAAGGCTCTAATAGTTAAAAAAAAAAAAAACAAAAAACGGAGAGGGGAAGAATTTTTGGCTTTAAATCCATGAAAATTTTGCATTCAATTTAACAAATGAGTGATTTAAACAAAATCATCAAATGACTCCGAAGAGTCATATACGTCAATTCACATGTCAGCATTATAGGTAAAGTGCAATCTCTAACATGGACCGAAACCTCTGCTTATTAAAAAACTAATACTTCCCCACTCCTGCGTAGGTGAAGTACTCGTTCGCCAGCGCTGAAAGATAGTTTAAAAAGCCCTACAGCCTGCTGTAACAGACATCACCGCCCTGGAAGTCAAAAGTATTTTTCCCCTTTTGTTTAAGCAGTTATGACTAACTTCAAAATTTATTTGCTACACTATGAAATTTAAATGCAACGATTAATGCTATTATCAGACGAAGTTTAGAGGAAACTTTTAATTCCAGCATACCGAAAGGTACCGATCAAGAGCTAGGGGGAAAAAAGTAAAAATTAAATTTCAAAGCATCCAACAACATCCTGCAAAGAACAGACACGCATCATTTTCCTCATCAGCTTTCACACCAGCCGCTGAAACCGGCGTCCCAGTTTGGTCAGGGTGAGAAAAAGCCCCCCCGCCGCTCCCACTCGCCCCCCCCGGGATGCTCGGCAGGGACGGGGCTGCTTTTTGGGCTTGGGTTTTAGAGGTCGTTTTTCCTTTCGGGGCGCCCAAACCGAAGTCCTTTCGCTTTTCACTGTGTTAAGTAGAGGGGAAGTGGAATGACCGCCGGTACCTTCACGTTCCCTGGGGAGGTCGGTGCCCCTCGGGCCAACCTGGACCCCCGGCCGAGCGGGGGACCAAGGCGGGTGGGGGGAGGCAGCCCGGCCTCAATGTCCGACTTCCCCCCAAGGGGAAAAGTTCTGGGCCCAAGAAAAAGGGCCGAACCGCCAAGCCCAGCAACAGAATTCACAAAACGAAAGGCTAGGAAAAATGATTCCATAAGTCGCCTTCCCTCGCAATACAGGACGAGTATTAAAATAAATCTACCTTCATCCCTCTTGATTTATACGGATTAGGAGACATCGACATTTACCGCGGGATTGCATCTCATTCTATTTGCCGCTCCGGTTTAAAACTACCTCCTCATATTCTGGATTTACCTGCTGTATTTCCAGACATACCATAGTAAACACATCTATGTTATCCTGTTAGGGTTGTTTTATTTTTTTTTTTTAAAAAAAACAGTTGACTTTTTCCGCTTTGAAATTTATTTAACTCAAAAGTGAACGCATCCTTAGGATTTCTGTTTAGCAGAAAGTCTTTTTAGTAAACTATATATACAATCTGAATTCCCTCGTATCGCCTAAATAAAAATTATTTCACAATGCATTTACAAGAAATGATACAAAAAGAAAACAAAATCAAAGAGAAAACAAACAAAAAATATCCAGGTACAATAAAGTTTTACAAAACTCAGGAGAAAAAAAAAAAACAACAAACAACATTGCAGACTCCAAAAGAAAAAAAAAGTTTTATAAATAAACAAACAAATAACAAAAGAGAACCCCAAACAAACAAACAAAAACCAAACACGACAACATCTACAAAAAAACTTTTAAGTGTTGTTTTGGATTTGCCTTAGTACATGAGTAATAAATGAGAACTGTTTTCCCATCAACTTCGAGTTAATTAGGCAATAAAAAGCCTTCGCAAGAAGTGATCCGTGACTGAAATCGTAGCAGTTCCGCGCGGTATAAAAGTTGGCATCGCCTACAACTTTATGTGATTATTATTGATATTTTTTGTCTTTTCGCCGTTTTTTTTTCCTTTCTGTTTCTCTCTCTCCTCTTTTGCAAATAAATGCTCTATGTCTCTCGGGTGAATGATAAATACTGTACAAAAAGTCTCGATAAAACAGAAGTTCAGTCTAAAACTAGTTTCATAAACTAGTCCTTCTAAAAAAAAAGGTAAGTAAAGCAACCGTTACCTTTTTTCTCTCTCGTTATTATTATTATTATTTATTATTATTATTA
>NW_009704697.1:0-579 GCF_000703405.1 Apaloderma vittatum
AAACTCTCGTCCGGTGCGGCCTCTCCCCTTGGCGTCCAGTTATATGGAAAACGCCCCGTGGTCTAAAACATGCGGAGGGGAAGCGCTGAGGTGACTGTTCGGGCCCTCGGGACCCGCTTCCGCTCTCCTTGGCGGCCCTCCTAGAGAAAAGGTACTGCTGATACTTGCTGCTTTCTAATCTAAATGCTGCGGTTTGTGTCAAATTATTTTTCATTTGACGTTTTTGAACCGTTGCACAGTATTGAGACATCAACGAGATGCAGAGTTGTGTTGAAAATCTAAATATTATGACGATGAATGGACTTGGTTTTTTACCTACTAGAAAGCACAATGGTCAGAACCGTCTTCCACTCTTCTACTATCACACGCATCCTAAACCACCTCAACTTTCCATTTCCTTTTAAGAATTCCTGATCTTCCAGATCAATAATTCAAAACTTGTCCTCTCAGACAACACACTGATGAAGGTATGCTCACATATCTCCCACTAGCTTAAGCAGCGTCTGACAACGTGTACGTGTACATTAATCCCTCTTGCAAGACGTCTCCCACGGCAGGGATGCTGTAGCTGGAGGCCGA
>NW_009704697.1:633-13514 GCF_000703405.1 Apaloderma vittatum
TGTTTACCGGGGCGTTGACCCTTTCCTGCTGCAGAAATGGCCCCTGTAGGAGGTGGCCAGGGCACACCGCCAGCATCTGCTCCAGCCAGCCTGGCTTATTCCATTGCTGAACATAAATCAACTGCCGGATAAATATTTGTGTCAACATCAGAACTACTCAAGTTTGACTTCCCGTGGACTTGTGTGCTACGTTTGACCAGCTTTTAAACTGAATTTTTTTAACAGAATTCTACAAGACATTCCTAGCTGAGTGAAGGAGGAGATCCCATTTCTGCTTCCAATCCGCTTCCATTCAAGAAACAAACAGATGGGCAAATAAAGCCAGCAATATCATATCCATGCAATTTCTTGGTGAAATTGGGATAAAAATCTCATCTTTTATGCTCCTGTCATACCATTTTATGCCTCATATAAAGGAAAGTTTCAACGTGTTTTTTATTATGTCTGCAGTTTTTTGCGCAACAGAACAGCCTGTAAAATGTAAAAACTGCATAGTGGGATCATGAACCGCTTTCAAGATTACACAAATTATATGTATTGTAAAGAGAATTATTAGGTAACAGTACCCTAGCAGCAGTGTAAAGCAGACAGTTAAGAGTAGTAATGCCTTAAACTGAACAGATAACTGCCAGAGACCACCTATCAGAGATCTAGGTCTCAAGATAACCCATCACCGTTACGCACTTACAGGTTAGGAAGCATCTAGAAAACAAACCAGACTCTCCCCATATCTCCGTATCAGGCTTGTGTAGTACACAGCCTACCACACAATTCCTTTGGCCCAGCGTACTGCGTGGGTGAAACTCGTTTGACCTGCCTCACTGCTCTCTCCTTGGCCCACGATCAGCACGTGGTGGAGCACGCAGTAGATCCTGGCCACAGGCAACGCCGCCTTTCAACAGCCCAACAACGGGCTGGGTTGAGTGCTGCTGACTGTAAAGCTGCAAATGGTGATGCACCGAGCATTCCTAGGAGGTAGCTGCTCTCCATGTGAGCATACAGGAGGATATCTCTCAGGTTCTTGATAAAGATAATTTGCAGATAAAAGAGAACTGGCTAATGGGGCTATGAAGGTGCTGCAGTGGAAGAGAGGCTTGTAAACATGGTTAGATATGGCTACCCTAAGTCCAGTTTGCCTTAGATTTGTTTTCCAAACAGAAGTGTTCTCTAGGAAGATTCTGAGGACTGCCTGTCTATCTGGGATTGTTGGTATCTAATAATTTCACCAGGATGGATGTTACTACATACGTGCAGCAACTTCACCTTGGGCATCCCATGTCCAGCAATCCCAAAGAGATCCTCAGAGCAAACACACTAGGCCTGCATTGCATCTACAAAGCAATTCCCACAAAACCAAGAGAATCCACCACTCTTGTAAAATGCTGCAAGAACTTCCCACACAATTACTTTGAGCATTTCCAGTAAATTCTGAAAGTTTTAGGCTTACTGTACCTGCATGAAGCAACTCATGCACAGATTTCCGCATCAGAAATACGGTAGCTGAAGAGTGAGATAAACAGACAGCAGAGAAGTATCAGAGCCAGCTGGTTGCTAAATAGTGACCACAGTCTGGGTCTCACAACTACTACACCTCTTCCTCACTCCCTGTGACGTGCAGCCACCATCTGCCAGCAGCTGCAAAGCAAAGTTTTTTCTGCTAAGTGGTAACTCTCAAGAACTTCTCCAGTAAGAAATGCAGTTCCTGAAGCCCAGTTTCAGCAGGGAATTAAGGGCAATGGGCTTGCTAGGGTGAGGTGTAGAATATTTAGGAACACAGAGTGAAAAATAAAATTATCTTCCATGTCAATAGAGGCCACGTATGCTGAAGGACCAGCAGGGAGGACATGGAGGTATCAAAGGAGCATTCACAGATAGCAGCATAATTCTGTTGACTTTAGCACTATGTAGAGAAAAATTGGGTTATGCTTTTCATCTACGCTTTAATTAAAATTAAACTTCTTGCTTATATTGATGATTTTCAGCTTCATGCCAATTAGGCCCATGAATTCCATAAATGAGGAACATATTCTGCCAAAATGGATGGATTTTAAACTTACACAGGACATAATTAACCTTTCAGTCTGAATTTACGAACTGTAGAAAGAAGAGAGTCTTAATGAATGTTTAAAGCCTTACCAGTTTATGAAAGAAATTATATAACACAGTGTTGTAGCAGCAGTGGACTGAACTCAGTGACCTAAAAAAATGCTTAAATTTATTTCTATCTTAGGAAGTTCCTAGGTCTACCTGTCAGCAGCAGGAGATATTCCCAGAAAATCAATTATACATGTAAGCAAAAATATCATGGAGATGAAAGAACATATGAAAGAGCAAGCACAATTCTCCTTTCACAGCACTGTGAATCAAAAGTAACTCCACCAAAGCCAGCGAGTTACACTGGCGTGAGAAAAGAACCAGATCCATTGTCTGAAAATTGCTCAGGCCACCCGTGGAGTCCAATCACAGTGACTGTAGGCAGCTAATATTGCAGCATTTAATTCAGAAAGCCCAAGACTGAAAAGATGAAACAGAGAAGATCTGAATTTGGTTTTAGTCAAAAAAGCTGAAAAATAGCAGGAAAATTATGAATGGAAATGGTAAAAAAATTATTCAATTTCTAAAATATCCTCCCTCCCCCCAAAAAATTCACATAGAAAAACCAGTGAATCTATGTGCTTTGTTTTGGGGTTTTTTTTTAAAACACTCTGCACGTACCCAGTTAACAGAAGCATACAGCTTCCCTGAAGGAAATGTGTTATCGTTTTCCAAGCAGCACCCATGTTTTGTGTGTTGATGCATATTGTGCTATCCTACTCAGAATAAGTGCTACAGAATGTCTTACCTTTTCATCACAGGTTACTCTCACATATCCTGTAACATTTTTAGGTAGCACCATACTAAACAATATCTTCACTTTTCCCGGCTTTAGTTTACTTCCTCTAAACATACCCTCCCTTTTTTCATCTGTGTTCAGTTAGTTCAGCTTTCCAACTCCCTGTCACCTCCCCATTTGAAACAGCATTTCTGCCAGTAGTACTTACTTTGAGTACAGGATCAAAGGTTTGTTTCTGGAAAGCTGGCTGGTCACGAACCTCTTCCTGTATCTCAGCCTTCCTTCTTCAGTTTTCTTCCAGTTTTTCTGTCTTCTCTTCTCCATTTATCTCTCATCATATGCTGTCTCTTTCATCTAGTTACACCTCACCTGCAGCATTAACCTCTCTATTGGTATTATTGTCCTGATTAAAACTGTCCAGAAACTACTGGGGACCTGTAAAACAGCACATCATGAGTTTATTATGCTGCATTACAAACTGCTACACTGATGTGCCATGTCAGCATTACAAAACATCAAGCCACATTAAGACAGATGTGGTAAACATGATCCACAGAACTCACAGGAGCACCATCTCGTTTATTTTCCAGGTCATCCTGTCTCCTCTTTTTCCCTTCTCCCACTTTAACCTCTGTTTTCTTATCAGCTTCTCCTTTTCTGTCAGTTTAATTTCTTGCTCCCCACAGTCATCCTCCCCTGGCTTCCTTCATTGTCCACCTCACATTCCTCCATGCATTTCTTTCCTCCCGTGTGCACAAAGGACTGTTAACAGCCTGAACTGCAGCTCTGTTAAATGTGTCCTTGGCTCTCTCTAGTAAACAAAACTGCACTGCACCTGGGTGCACCATGGGGACCAGCAAGTTGGAGGGTCTAGAAAGCATTCCATTCCCAAAGGCTTAAACCAGAGAGCTCTGAGATGAACATGACTTCTTGGTTCCCTAATATCCGAGATGGTGCACACCAGAAACAGCAGGAGGAAGCTTGAAATAATACCAGATTCTTTTTCTTTGTGTGCACATATTTCCTTTTGCCTTGTGAGAGTTGAGGCTCTTAGCAACAAGAGCACTGTAGAGGGATAGGGACTAGAATTTGATGATGTCAGAACAGCAGAAAATGAAAGAAGATATACTTTGTAATGGCATGCAATTGAAAAGCACAAAATTGGTTCCAAGCAGTGCTAAAACCAAATTATTTCCCAACAATTCAACGTGCAAAGGGTCCGAAAGCAATGGTGGTTTTTTATGTTCAGACTGTTAATTAAAATCAGCATAATTCAAGTAGAGAACAAAACAGTACTTGTTGATAACGGGTATACATGATAAATGGTTTTACACAGTGACATCAGATTTTCAGGAGAAGCACGTCAGGTAAAAACAGAGAGCGCATGCTTGGGATAGTGTCACTCATCTGTATGCTAAAGATAGCTTCTAAGCCTCACTTAGATCAGTCTAAACTTTAGCACATGCCATAACAGCTGCACAGCGTTTAACTACGCTTCCCTGAGCACACACCACACTGCGAAAAGAATGGTTCATTAAGATATTTTAACGGCAGATGTATTCGCCTGAAAAGGTTAAGGAGTTGCTTCAGACAATAGAGTTTCCTCTGAGCATCTGTCAATTTTTAAGATTTTGCAAAAATTTTTCTATAATTTTAGTGATTTTTCCATCCTCTGTTCATCTGTGAAAGCCTTCAGGAAACAAGAAAAATTACTTAGCAGCACCAGGAAACAACAAAACCTGGTGCACGCTCACATTATGTATGTCTAAGCATTGTTGAAATCCATTAAAAAAAACCCTGAATAATAAAACAAGGAATGGCTTTCACATAGTTCTCAAATACAGGACTCAATATAACATGTAATAAATATATATTTTTCAGAGAACATGATTTTAAAATTAATCTTTCTCAAAGCTTTTTAATTTCTTATTTTGGGGTACATATTAGTGTAATACATTGTTTCAAAAGGAAATACACTTTATGTCCTGATTTTGTCAGTAGAAAGCCCAGAATGTACTACTCGTTTTTCTTTTATTGCTAATAATATCTTATAGCAAAGATCCTGCTGTTAGCAGTGCTACTTCTTAATATTGTAATTATTTGCAAATTTTGCATCTCCATTGATATCAGCAGGTCTAGTGAGTTCCCCCTCTCTAAAGCCATGATTTTCATATTATTTCGTACACAGATTCCTGTCCCTCTGTGCAATTCTAGCCATATGGAGATCACGCTCTGTGCTTCAGCTTCCAAACCTAAGATTTAAGACAGCAGTCCGTATACGAAACATACAAAAAGAGAAGAAACACTGCATTTAAATACATCAGTGCTAAAACACAGAACTAAAGCTTGCCTTTCAGATCAAGTGGAGAGGTTTTTTAGGTTTCTAATTCCAATGACACTATCTAACAACATAAACATTTTTGTTAATAAGTAACTCACTCTGGTTGACTTACTCAAGTATCTACAAATATTAGAAAAATATTGACTATAAAATCGAAAGATAATTAAAAATAAGGAAAATATGAAAATAATCCTAATTGTATATGTGATATATAAGATAAAAATGGAAGAGTTTCACCATTAAAATGTATCTTGCAAACACTATAAATAGGTTTGAAAAAATCTCTTTGTGAATTGCACCAAATATATTGTCTAACTGAATAAATTGCAGAAAAATTGCATCGTAATATACACTAATTACAATATGTTGGTTGTCAGGTGTTTGGGTTTCTTTTCTGCCCAGTGTTGCACATTCAGTTTCATTTTGTCGTAAACACACACATTTTGCTGGAATAATTTTACTGGGACTGCTTAAAGAGCTGACATTTCGGCACCTGTTCATTTGACTTCCTGAATAATATATATTACACATCTGGATTTCCTCTGGCAAAGTTCTTTTTTTCTATGTGGAAATTAAGCCCCAGTGGAAACAGGAATCACCACAGGAAGCAGGAACTTTCAGATTCAAGACATCTTGGATAACATATGCAGACCAAAATGTTCTAGTCCAACGCCGTGTTCTGCAGGGCACGAGCCCGATGTGTTCAGGACATAAAGTACTCCACGTGTATGCACTGAGCATTCAGCTGGACATTTCGGACTCCCTGGATGTGCCAGCCATGCCACATGGCAAGTCCATGATGTTCAGAACTCAGCCTGTATGCATGAGCATCAAATTTGCTATCTGGGCACTGAACAACACTCTCATAGATCAAGTTATTCTGGAGAAAATTACATGAAGCCAGGGGCCGGAGCAGGTAATACTCTGCAACTTGTGTAATTATTCTTTCTTTTAAAAAAAACCACCATATTTTAATAAATCTCCTTAGAGCAGGGGCAGTCTTTTCATCTGACTTTTGTATAATGCCTGTCCCAAAGGATTCCTGCAGGTTGTAACAATAAAAAAAATAATCTGAATGATAACACAGTATTTCATCTTCCCCATCACTTCTCTGGAAGTTACAGGAATCAAGGCTTCTTGTGATCTCACTCTTAACTACCAAAATACACAACAGAGGGAGAAAGTAACAAGTCCAGGGCAGTAACTCTTCAGTTTCACTTTGAACAAACTTCTCTGTCCTTTGTACAGAACTCTTTAAAGGTGATCGCAGTTTGTACCTTAAAAAGAGTTGCTCAATCAGATTAAAAAAATTCTAATAATAATCAAGGTTTATACAAACTCTTGGCTTGACTATTAGCTACTTAAGAATTGTTTGTATTTACAAGCGGAACAGTTCTCAAACACAATCAAAAAGACAATTTGTATTCAAAGAATTCTAAAAAGAATTTGAAATTACTTGTAAGATCCCTACCTGGAAATTGTTTCTATTATTAATTTATCTCTGGTCAGTGTTAGAAAATCAGAAGCTGCCATGAAAACTCCCAAGTGTTTCCACACACATAACTTTTTTTTTCCTTTCAGTAATATATTAATCATCAGTCAGCAAAATAATTACTACCATAACTTAACTCTAAGCAATTAACTCATTATCACTGTTTAATTCACAACAGGAATCGACCAACTCTCTTGACACCTTAACAATGCATTAAATCCACAGTAACTCATGCAAATGGTGTATAATTTTCTAACCTTCATTTAATCTGTAATATAGGAAAGGCCATTCTGCTCTTGTACTTTTAAGCACAGAGAGGACAGAGTTACACATCACCTGTGGTTGACAAAAAAAGTGAGACTTCTTAAATTTTACATTATCACATAACTAGACTGTTAAAATGCAGTGCAGAAGGTTAGACTGTCTATAGCTGGACTTTTAACTGTGACAGCTTTTTGTTAACATGGTTTGCTGTGCTTGATGTCCTACATATTTTTAACTAAACAGATAGAAGCAATAGAAAGAATTTCAGATTTCAAAATTTTAATATTGTCTTGCAAATGTCTACACAAATATACAAAAATTAAAACGCTGAGATAACTTGGTCAGCCCTTGCAAACTCTACAAACAATTCAATTTATCTCTGTTGAGAACTAGTGGAGTCGTTACATTCAATTAACTTCAATAGGATTTGGATAAATTCCCAAACTTAGAGCCATACCTGGCAGCATCCCCAAAACAAGTCAATAAATGACATATTTTTAAATACAGCTGCATTAAAAAAAGACACAAGGAAAATAGCAGAAGAAGAAAATAAAAGACAGTGAGGAACAAAACCAGAACACAGCATCTATTCTCTTTTAATATGGCCAGCTCTTTCCAATTGCTGTATGTCATTACTGCCATGCTAGATCTTTCAAAACCTAACAGCTCAGAAAAGTGCCCTCACTTTCAACTCAGCAACCCATCTTTACGGTGGAGGGTATCAGTTCTCATGCATTTTGTACGCTTATAAGGAGAGGATGGAGAGAGTTTAGAAAGGTGAAAGGCCTTTTTCTCAAGCCTAGGAATGCTGAGGGCTGGGTACCAAAATCTAGGAGATGACCTGTGACAGCAGCAGCAAGTCCTCAACTACTCAATTTTCAGTCTGAGAGAGGAAGAGGTATGCACTGACACAAGGTGACAGGTGAGACCAGGCTATCTCCCTGCATAACTGCCTCTTTTCTGACAGCAGGAAAAAGGCCAAACGAATTTGCATTTCTCCTCATCCTCCCTACAGATCCATGCAAAGCTCAGGAAAACCTCAGTCAAAAAGCAGCAGTGAATATGCAGAGAGCCCTACATCCTAACCCTCAAGTGCCCTGCAAATTTCATTGAACATTATACACAGATTTGAAGATATATCTTTAGGAAGGTAATACTAGATTCCAAATGTAATTTTAAGAGTATTTTTTTAAAAAGCTGTACTTCTATAAGCTGAGTGGTCAGAGGCAACCAGTGACTTCCAGGACGCTCAGTACTTTTAAATTGGGAAACAAGTAGCCTCTCCTGGATTTTTGAATACACAGAACATTAGTTTACATCATGTTACAGGGACTGGTCCCTGACCACGTTGCCCAGTAATTGCAGTAAATTGCAATGCGTAATTTTGGTGTTGTCTACTACAAGTGCTCTTGCTTCATAAAATCACACTCAGAATGCACCCAAACGGTTACCAAACCTTGTGTTATCAGAGCTGCACGCACCGGCCCTCTAGCCGTGCTGTCAGATGCAGTAGGTTAAAGGAACATCTGCTAGCAGCATGGCTCATGCCTGTTGAAGAAAAACATTCTCCCTAGAAATTGCTATTTTGAGTCTAAATTCATACATGGTATTTAGACCCAGACAAATTTCTAAAAACAACTTCCTCCCCCACTTCCAAAGGCTATATACAGAGAACTTATCATTGCCAGGAAGAGGGAAATCTTTAAATAGTGGGAGGGAAGGATATCTTATTTACTGAGTTGGTATAAACTCACAACCACTTTGCTGTCTGCCACTGACAGTTAGACACCATGGCACACCACTGGAAATGAAAGTGTAAAGAATGGCAAACACAAATGGCAGAAGTAATTCAATTTTAATAGCAAATAAATCTCATTATTTGTGGAATTTGGTCCTACCTTTTTGAGTATTTAGGATGAACAGTGTTTGAGTGTTTGCAAATGCTGTACCTTTGCATCTGAACAAATGAAAGTCATCTTAAATATATATGATAAGTGCCCTTGTGCCAGGAAGCACAGCACTAACTCTAATGTTAACATAAATATTATAGATGTTATTGATTACAAATACAAATGAGGACTTCTACGATTACATTCCTATAATAATAATGACTCACAAGAAAGTAAAATTGCACTTAGCCCAAAGTAATTGCAAGTAACTGCTGCTAAAAGGGACATATTTTCCCCCAGATTGGCTCTGGTAACATCCTAATTCTGCCATCAAGTGAGATCGGCCAGTAGCTTACATATTTATCAAATGCCTGCTTCATCTTGTCCCCAGTTGATCCTCAAAGGTCTAGCCCACTGATTTAATTAAAAATCATTTTTCTTCCAAACAGCAGAACTTTTTACATCATTTACGATGTTACTGGTCTAGAGTCTTCCAGATGCCGCTTGCATTTCTAATACTAAAGAAGAATCATTAGAGACTCAGTCAGGTTTTCTTTAACCAAAGATCATAATATCGCTGCTCTTTATGTTTCTAAAACTACTGTAAGTGCATAAAAAGAAATAATTGTTTTCTGCAGCAAATCAAGTTTACTTATATAACACATCTTGGTTTTCAAATCACTTCTCCTATGAAATTATCATAAAAACTTAAGAATAATATTTAGACCCATTTAATACATGACTGAGGTTTAACATGATAAATGGTTCCACATTACAATTTTTCCTGCAACAAAGCCTAAGAAGTTCCTGCTCTTTTCCTCACCCAACTGCTACCATTTTGCTGGTTTACCCCATAGTTGCATTGATGCAACTGTTTGTGGACCTGCGTTCCAAGCCAAAACAAGGGAAAATGACCTAATTTAAGGAAAAATTTTTTAAAAACCCAAAAAACAGTACAATCACTCTTGTTCATAGGTCTGCTTTTAGAATTCATAATTAGAAGGGGGAGAAAAAGCAATTACCCAAAAAGCCAGTTAATAAATCACAAATATAAAGTGCATTTCAGTTGCATGGAAAGACTCTCTTGCTTAGCAGTTAAAGTTAGATCACTTAAAAGGGGAATATCACAAGGTGAATGACGATTGGCTAGCCAAAGCTGCCTACATTTCATTTCAGTGAAAAAAATACTTTTGTTTCTATTCCAATCAAAGCCTTTCCTGTTGGAGACAAAAGAAAATAAAACACAAAGATAATGACCTTTCCTCAGTTCATTTTAGTACTCACTGGTTAAATTTTTGAAACTAGACATGCATCAGACGTAGTAGTGAGCTTCTGCAAAGAAAATTTACGTACAAAAAGGATAGCAGCGTGTTTTTCTTCAGAATATTGTCTTCCAAATGGTAAATGGAAAGAATACAATGGAATGGTAAATGTAAAGAATAAAACCCTGTTTTTTCCTACAACCGTGATGAATTATTTAGAGCGAGTGTGGTGTATTTCTCTTTCAGTAAAGGAGTTCAAAGCTAACTTCCTGCATCAGTAGCAGAGGTACCAGAGACAGCCCTTGTAATTACTGCACTTGAATCACTTTCTGTCAAATGACTTTTCAGGGCAAGTGCACTGCTTCCTCCCAGACAAACAGGTCACGCATCCCCTTGCAGTATAACTAGTTTTACAGACTGGAGAACAGTATTCAGCACTACCTATGGCCTTCCTTGCAGAAGTCCTATACTTCACCTGCTTCACATTATTTAGCTACAGTGACCATGATGTGCTAAACTTTGGCAGAGTTATAGCTTTTTCATATTAACTTTCACACGCGTGTCTGATGCTGAGGCAAAGTATTCCCAAGGCACGTGACAGATGGGAACTCATCACCATGTGCGCAGCGCAGTTTAACGAGAGGAGAGCAACCTGCTTGCTCCATGACTCTTAAGAGTTCTTGGTCCAGAACATTGTTATCAAGTGAGCAGGGAGTTGTACAAACACACTGATGTCCTACTGAGAAAAGACATAATTAACAGTGTTATACTGCAAATGGGATCTTCATGGGCTTAACTTAATATTCACAAAGGAAAAAAATCTGCAGAACTTTATGGCAACTATGTTACAGACTGTTGCTTCAATCTTTAAATAATTATTTTAACCAATCTCGCCAAACTCTTGACTCTTCCCTCAAGCCTTTCAATCTGCTGTGGATACTACTTGGAAGCTATATTCTTTACTCATGCAGAAATCCCAAACAGTAAGACTCCCAGCACTTGTTCCAGAAGTTTATGAGGCAAACTAACCAGTTAGCTTTTTAGACTCATTGAAAGTCAGGATCTTTGCTTTGTGTCCACAGAACTGTCAGATCCTCAGTTTTGCTAATCCAAAGAACAGGTATTTCCTTGTATGCGTCACTTAATTTTTCCTCTTGTTTTTAAAGAACCTGCCTAACAAAACACCACTCATCCAACTCTACTGGTTTTAGGTCAGGTTCTCATTAATTTCACCAAACAGCCTTACAGAAAAGAATCTATACAAGAAGGGACAGTATGTACATGCAGAAGAAATAATTTGAAAAGGAGAAAATAAATTATAGCACTCCCTACTGCTGAGATGCATGACTCTTGTTCTGAATAAAATGGCTAATAAAAAGCAGCTCTTTGACAATTCTTACAGTAGAAAAAATAAAAGCAAAGTGAAGATATAAAAAGGCTTTTGAAAAAAATCCTTAAATAAAGCAATTGCTAGCTACATCCCCTGTTGCAACCTCAGATACATTCTATATCAATGACATTATTTTCACTGAGGAAGGTTCAAGAGATGTTCAAAATTACCACAGAAAAAAAATAGTATTTAAATTGCCTGTAGAACTTACCGTCTTGATTTAATGTAGTAGTTTATTTTCTGAAAAATCACTGTGGTGCTTTCTTCCTCTTTCTTCTGTAATTTAGAGACCTGCATCTTTATTGTCTCTAATTATTAGCTTTACGTAGCTAATTAAGTGGAAAGAAAATGAATTTTTAAAATCCATGCATCATCAACAGAACTACTAATTAAAACCTTTTTTTCCCAACATCAACAATGATTCAGCAGTGAGATATTTTTTGTGAGGTTACTCATTTGGTTTGAAGACCTTAACCACGTTAACACTATTTTTAATGGCCTCTGCTTAAAACTGCTACAAAATTATATCTTGTACTGATGTAAAGAAAAAGCAAAACCTAACCTGCAGAACAGTGAGACATGAATCAAAAAGATTGGAATCCATGACTGGCACAAGTTTTGGTTAAAAATGAGATAAAAACATTCAGCTCCCAAGGCTAGTAGGGATACAAAAAGTACAACTTGTTCAGAATAAACAAGAGGAAAAAAAAAAACTGCCAGAGGAACCATGGCAGACAGGTGCAGAAATGCAGCGTATTTGATCTATTGTGTTCGTGCACAGGAGGTAAAAATCAAGCGTATGAAATGTGACAGTTGTGCACAAGTCACCCTACAGAGCAAATCACTCCGAAAAGTTCCAGAGTTTATTGATCTTGATTTCATAGGTCAGAAGAAATTACCTGCTCCCTGGCAGGTAATTTAACAACAGTGATGAGCAAACTCAGCTCTTTCCTAATGGCAAACGCTCTTTCTAGCGAACGCTCTTCTCCTCTGAGATTAGTCCAATGGCTAGATCAGCTCCCGGCAAAGCCCGGCTGCTGACAGGGATGGGAAGAGCGCTGATCTGCTGCTCCACGCTTCTTACTGAAATAAAAACCTCCAGTATTGGAATGAATGAAAACAGGAAACGTGAGAGGCAGGGAAATACTGATATGCCTCATCTTATACACTGTTGTAGGCTACGTAAAATTACAGTTGCATCTAAGCATACATACCTGGATCAAGATGATGCCTGCGCATGCCTGCAAATTCCTGCAGGAATCTGTGCGTGTCAGCGGAGCCGCAGCACCACTACTGCTTCTGTAGCGCCTATTTCTGAATTCACAGATGAACTGAGGCAGTCAGAGCTCCTCTCAGCTGACCGCGGCCCAGGCAGAAGAGGCAAACCCGGGGCACGGAGGCCCGGCTCAT
>NW_009704698.1:0-430 GCF_000703405.1 Apaloderma vittatum
TGTGATTCTTGCGATTCTTGCAATTTTTGTGTTTTTGTCATTTTGTGATTTTTGTGGGTTTTGTGGGTTTTTGTGAGTTTTGTGGTTTTTTGCGATTTTTGTGATTTTTGTGATTTTTGCAATTTTTGCGGGTTTTGTGTGTTTTTTATGATTGATGTGATTTTGTTGTGATTTTTGTGATTTTGGAGATTTTTTGGGTGATTTTTGGGTGATTTTGTTGTGATTTTTGTGGTTTTTTTGTGATTTCTGTGATTGTTGTGATTTTTTGTGATTTTTTCGTGTTTTTTTATTGTTGCGATTTTTGCGGTTTTTTTGCTGTTTTTGTGATTTTTGGTGATTTTTGTGGTTTTTTGGTGATTTTTGTGATTTTTTCGAATTTTTGTGATTTTTTTGTGACTTTGTGATTTTTGTGATTTTTGTGATTTTGTGT
>NW_009704699.1:0-288 GCF_000703405.1 Apaloderma vittatum
ACAATCCCCTCCCCGTCCTGCTGGCCACGCTGCTCTGGGGGCAGATGGTGTCCTGAGCTGTGAGCGCACGGTGCTGGGGCGTGTCCAGTTTTTCATCCAACAGCCCAAGCCCTTCTCCACTGGGCTGCTTTCCATCCATCCCTCCTTCCATCCCTCCATCCATCCATCCATCCCTCCTTCCATCCATCCCTCCATCCATCCCTCCCTCCATCCATCCCTCCATCCCTCCCTCCATCCATCCCTCCCTCCCTCCCTCCATCCATCCCTCCCTCCATCCCACCCTCCTCC
>NW_009704699.1:457-1617 GCF_000703405.1 Apaloderma vittatum
TCCTCCATCCATCCATCCATCCCTCCCTCTATCCCTCCCCTCTATCCCTCCCTCCATCCCTTCCTCCATCCCTTCCTCCATCCATCCCTCCATCCCTCCATCCCTTCCTCCATCCATCCGTCCCTCCATCCATCCATCCCTCCATCCCTCCATCCCTCCATCCCTCCATCCATCCATCCCTCCATCCCTCCATCCCTCCCACTCATCCATCCATCCATCCCTTCATCCATCCCTCCATCCCTCAACTGTATTGATGTGAAGGATTGCCCCACGCAGGTGCAGGACCTTGCACTTGGCCTTGTTGAACTCCATGAGGTCCATGTGGACCCACTTCTTGAGCCCGTTGAGGTGACACTTCTTCCCTCTAGAGTATCTCAACCACAGCTTGGGCTCGGGCTCGGGAACAGACTCCCCCCTCACCCCATCCTGAAGGCAGCGACCCCGGCATGGAGCTTTGGTGGTGGCAACCTGCAGTGATAGGAAATGAGCTGTGTCACCAAAATCCATTCCAGCTGGGGAGAAAAGCTGGGATGCAAAGTTTAAAATGACAAGGGTCAATATTTAATCCTACCCATGGGGTGTCCTGGACAAACTGGGGCACCTAAACGTGGCTTTAAATGGGGTCCTACTCCTCTTGAAGCCTTGAGGTACACCACGGCTGCACCAGCCCCTAACACCCACGTTACTAATTCCTGATCATGGGAGAGCTTTGCAAAGCAATTACTTTTGCAGCATTTTGCTGCATCCCTGGAGCTCAAATTCCTTCTCTGTGACACTGAACGATGCTGGGAGGGTCTCAAAACCCTGCTGGGGGGAGGATCTGTAGGATGCTGCTCTTCCTTTGGTTGTCCAGGGGCATCCTTCGTCCTCCTCAAAGCTTCCGAGAAGCAAAATCCTTATTTCCAGTCCTTTAGTTAAGCATGGAAGCCACACAAATAGTAAAACTCCACCACCTCTTTACAGACGTGTGTGTCAACTCCTATATACATATATACAAAATAAATGGTCAACGTAAATACATTTTACTATAAAGAAGGATCGATACAACAGGATTTTCATAAGAATGTTCAAAGAACAGCTTGAATTTTTTTTCTGCTTTATCCTGGTGACGCAGCCATGCACGACCCATGCAGAAGTGTCAATCTGCTGGAGGGCAGGAA
>NW_009704700.1:0-303 GCF_000703405.1 Apaloderma vittatum
TAGCTGGAGATGCCGGGTCCTGCAGGAGGGCACCCAGTGAGGGAGTGAGCCCAGTGCCACCCGGGAGAGATGCGACAGCAGGGGACATGTCCAGCCAGAAAGCCCCAAGGGTTTTTCCTCAAATAGCCAAGCTATCATAGAATCACAGAATCACAGAATCATAGAATCATAGAATCGTAGAATTGTAGAATCAATCATAGAATGATAGAATGTGTTGGGAGGGCAGGGATCTTTAAAGGTGATCTAGTCCAACCCCTCTGCAGGGAGCAGGGACATGTTTAGATCAGGTTGCTCAGAGCCCCA
>NW_009704700.1:397-4047 GCF_000703405.1 Apaloderma vittatum
TAGGAAAGAACTTCCTAACATCTAATCTAAATCTACCCTGCTTAAAACCACTGCCATGCCCTTGCCGAGGGTGTTGCTGGAAGGGCAGTGCTGGGGGCTGGCGTGCCTGCAGGCAGCACACATGAGGTGCCCTCTGCAGTGCTTGTTTGAGGCCAAGCTCATGGCAGGTCTTGCTGTGGGTAGGGCCAGGCTCTGGGGTGTGAATATCACTGTGTATCTTCCTCGGAGCTCTGCTCACCATTACTGCTATTAGCCCACGCGTCCTTACACTTTGCCCTCTGACAGACCTTTGCAGTTAACCAGTAACCACCAGGCTACAGCCACATTTCGATTTGAGGTCGAGGCGAGCCCTGAGCCCTCTCAGACCCTGCGCAGGTGCCTCTGCTCCGGCCAGCTCCGTGTACTATTGGGCTGACCCTACCTTCCCTCTCTAGCCTGGTCCTTTCCTTGAGAGAAACCAATCCCTTGTGCTGAAGCCTGACATCACCTTTGCAATGAAAATAGTCTTTGTGTATTTATAAATGCCAAAATAAAAAGCGCCTGATATGAATCAGCCAATTCACCTGGCAAACATCAGAGCCATTCCCAAGCTGAGCAGGGGCAGAGGAAAGGGACAAGGACATCCTGGCACACTCACCAGACACGGCACAGGCCTCCACCTGGGAGACGATGCCGGTGCCGGTCTCCTTGTCTGTGGGCCACTGGTAGATGTAGAGAGACGTGTGCGTGGAGCCGGCGTCAAAGACCAGACCGTACTGGGAAAGGCAGAGAGGACACAGGGTGTCAGAGGGTGCAGAGAAAGGGGAGCTCCAGGTGAGCCAGCAATGCTCCTAGTGGGCAGGGGAACCTTGCGTGGCCAAATAAGACGGTCACCAGAGCAGGGAAAGCCCCTTGAGCTCCCAGCGCTCTGTGATGAACAGGCTATGTGTGCTGTAGGGCCAGACACAGCGACCAAACTCTGCCACAGCTCCCTGACATGCCAGCACGTGGAGGAGTTTATCCCTATTTTGGTGACAAACAGCACAGCCTCAAGGAAACGTGGGGAAAATCCTATACCAAGGGACACAGAGCAGGCAGCTGGGCTCCTCCCAAGGACCCTACCTTGGTGCCTGGTGGCAGAAATGCATCCTTCACGTCCACGCCGCTCAGAATGAGGGCAATGATGCCGAGGACACAGGTGGCTGCCAGGAGACCCGCAACAGCCTTGGCTTTGAAGTCCATTCCTCCTCCAACCTGCAAGAACAGCCCCAACCTCCAGTTCACAACTCAGCACTTGCAAGGCCAGTCTTCAAATGCAAATCTCACAGATGGATCTGGGACCTGTCAAGACGGGCCTTTCTCCTTCCCTAAGAAGGGTGTGAAGCCATTCTCTGGTGCGTGGTTGCTCCTATAGGAGAGTCTTGGCAGTCTCAGGGCTGGGACATCTTCTCTTTCTGAGCACTGCCTCCGTAGGGCATTTTCAGCATGGCTTTTCCAGCCCTGCCTTCTCAACTGTAGCCCTTCAGAGGTCCCTCCCTGCATGCAGCCTGGACCCCATCCCTCTGCCCTGCTCAAACTACCAGCTGGGTGCCCAGTCAGCATCTCCCTTCCCAGCAGCATCGCTGGGGGAAGCACAGCAGTGGCCAGCAGGTGTTCCAGACTGGGAGCAGGACCATGGCCTGGCAGGTTCCTAGTGTGGCCATACCTCTGCTCCAGGCAGAGGAACAGCATCTCCAGCCACAAGTCTCCTGCCTTGTCCAGCTTCCCTTGGCTCTCAGTGATGCCATGGCAGGTAAGCAAACACACAGGGACAGTGTCCTTGCCTGCAGGTGGTCCCTAAGCCTCTCCTGCAGCCCCAAGGTCAGGCAGAAGGGCAGAGGCAGAAAGATCCCAATGATCTGGCTACACACCACCCAGTCAGCAAGCTGGCAAGCCGGCAGCGATTGCACCAGCAGGTGAGGCCAGCAGGGTGTGGAGGAGCCCTTGGGGACCAGAGCAGGTCCTGTGTCTCCCGCTGGTCTGGTCAGAGCTCAGGTTCCAGCAGAATCAGCCCTGAGGCATCGATAAGGAATTGCAGTAGAGAAGCAAAGCCAAAGGGTCTGGTTCCCTGCCACAGCCTCAGCACATGGCAGCTCACATGTCCATCTACTGAGCACTCCATAGCTGGTCCAGATGTGCTTTCCTAAATGCACAGCTCTCCCTCCTGCTCCCACACTGCCCTCCTCCATGCTACCGGCCACACAGGCAGCGTCAGGCTGACCTCCATCCACGGCATTGGGTTCCAAGCCAGACTCCGGCCGAGTGCTGGATGCCCTGAGAACCCCACACACAGCCTGGAGAAGCTGTTCAACTCAAGCCATGCTTTGGGCTGGCACCTCGCTGCTGTCACTTGGCTACACAACTCTCCTCCAAGTGCGTAAAATCACAGAGAAATTCTCCTGCCCTTTCACCAGGCCAAGTCAGCAGCTTGAGTAGGAGAGGAAAGACCTTTGGTGAGGTCAAATAAGATGCTGAGTCCTGTTTTGTAATCAGCATCTCTGGTGACAAACATGGATGATCATTCTCCTGTGTGACATAAGTTATATAATGACAGGTAGCAGCTGTTTTCTAGACCATATTGTGGGACTCAGGACTACAGGAAAACCTTATCAGACCTTATCACACAGCCAGGAGCCCTCCCCTGTACAGTGGCTATGGCCAGAGGAGATCATGTGGAAGCAGCTGATAAATCCCTGTGTTGTCACATTTACAGTTCTGTCAGCCCTGCTAGAGTTTGCACAGGTGTAAGTCTGTTGTAGGAATTGCCCTGGTTCAGGTAACAGCAATGGCAAAAGCCCTCAGCCCAGCCCACATCTTGGAAAATTCTGTCCCAGGCACTGTGTGATGGAACACTGTGAAATGGTGATAAATCGCACTGTCCTGCATGTGAGAAATGGGCTCCATCTGCTCTGGTAGGGATTAATTTCCATTTTAACTGGACAGGAGGCAACATCCAAAGGCAGCACAGAGCAAGCAAGGGCTGGGCGGGAGAGCAGGGCACAGGGAGGGAGCCCACGGAGAGGCATGTAAGAAGCTGATCAATCTCCCCAGTGTTCCTGTGGCACCTCAGTTAAATCTGAAATTAGATCCGAAAAGGGGAGAAAAAGAGGGAAAAAAAAAGAAGGAAAGATAAAAGGGAAAAAAATTAAAGCATGAATAGACATTGGTCCAGATATGTCCAGCACTGATACCCGCTGCTGCACGTGGCTGGTCCCGCTGAGCAGCAGGGACGGGAAGGTGATGGTGATGCCTCCAGAGCTAAAGAAGGGGCACGGTGCTGCAAGGAGCGATGCCTGGGCCATTTCCGTGGCTGGAAAGTTCACAGCTGTGCATATGCTCGGGCCCTTTGTGCACTTGTGTGCGACTGGGCAGAGCAGTGTGCTCTGCAAACACAGGACGCCCCTCACCTTGCAGCGTCCCTCGCGAGAGGGGACAGAGGGGACCTCAAGAATCACAGAGCGTGCAGGAGCTCAGGCTTAGCGACACTGCTGGCTCTAAATGTCTGTTTCTCGGGAAAACGGGCAAGTGCGGTGCACATCTGGGGTTTGACAACCAAAAGGGCTGTTAAGATTCCAAAAGGGTGAAGGCGTGCCGGGAGCATCTCTGCCAGGCGGGGCGGTGCCCTGCCTCCC
>NW_009704701.1:0-296 GCF_000703405.1 Apaloderma vittatum
TGTCTTGGGGGGCACAGCAGGCTTTCCGTGGTGACCAAGTGCTCCACGTGTCCCTGTGACACCGGTCCCATTGCAGGAGCACTCCAGTGGCACAAGATGCAGTACAGAACAAGGCCTGGCCTCACGCAGACGAATGCTGTGAGGTGGGTTTTGGGGTCATGTGTGGCACTGAAGCTGGCAGGGAGGCAAGTGGCTGAGCTGTCCCCCAGCTGTCTTGGAGGGGGCGCCCTCCTGGGGGCGATGCCCTGGGGTGCACACCACGGCTGTGGTACCCAGTGCACAGAGGAGCAGCAGAG
>NW_009704702.1:0-10042 GCF_000703405.1 Apaloderma vittatum
GCTCCCTCAGCACTCTAGGGTATAATCCATCGGGCCCCATAGATTTATGAGGATTCATCTTCTGAAGCAGGTCCATAACCATTTCCTCATGGATTATGCAGGTCCTATTCTGTTCCTCATCCCTTTCTTCAAGCTCAGGGGTCTGTGTGCCCAGAGAGCAACTGATCTTGCTGTTAAAGACTGAGGCAAAGAAGGCATTAAGCACCTCAGCTTTTTCCATATCGATGGTCACTGCTCTTCCCTCTGCATCCAACAAAGGATGGAGATTCTCCCTAGACCTCCTCTTACTGTTAATGTATTTACAGAAACTTTTCTTGTTATTCTTCACCACAGTGGCCATGTTTAGCTCTAGATGGGCTTTTGCGTCTCTAATTTTCTTCCTGCACAGGCATAATTTGCCTGCCTCCGCTTCCATAGACCATAAACTCTCCTTTTGTTCCTAAGTTCCAGTCAAAGCTCTCTGTTCAGCCAGGCTGGTCTCCTCCCCCGTTGGCTTGTCTTCCATGACTTGGGTATAGTCAGTTCCCGCACCTTTAAAATTAATTCCTTAACATATGCCCAGCCTTCCTGGGCTCCCATGCCCTCCAGAACAGCCTTCCAAGGAACGCTCTTAACTTAATTAAAATACAGTGAAATGCAGTTTATGCTCAGGGTAGATGATTACAGTCATAGAGGGTTTTATTTTGAAGGCTGACTTTT
This sequence comes from Apaloderma vittatum, assembly GCF_000703405.1. NCBI lineage: Eukaryota > Metazoa > Chordata > Aves > Trogoniformes > Trogonidae > Apaloderma > Apaloderma vittatum. The sequence goes on from NW_009704702.1 coordinate 700, forward strand.
GCTCCATTCAGATGAGAATTTTTGTGCCAGACAGCAGAAGGAGAAGAAGGAACCAGATGTGTATTGAACATGAAAATGGAAGAGAGTCGAAGACTGAAATGGAGAGGCAAAGATACTGCACATGACAGCTTTCAAAGAAGGCTGATAAGCTATGTTGCAACTTGCTCGCAGTGTTGGGAAATGATGATTTCCTTGCCACCGCCTTCCTTTCATTTTCTTCTTGAAAGATTGATGCTATGTCACTACCCTTTGTATACAAGGCAGGGCAGTCAGGATTCTCTTTGGGTGAGCCATTACTGTGTCTTTGTAGGTGGCAAACGTGGATGGTTTTGAGCACATGAAGCTGAAAAGATCTCTGCTCATTCAAGGACTCATGTCTTGCATTGATCCATCCTTCAAAGCTCATTTCCTGCCTCCTGAGCCTGATACCCTGTTACTCACGTTTGACGAAGTTGAATTTCCTAACCATATTTCCTGCTCCCACTTGAAAATTTATTCTTTAGCTCCACCTCCTGGCTCTTGGTCCAAGGAAAGGTGGATTCTCGGGAATCACAGAGCCTCTAGAAAGCATCAGAAATGTTCATTCTAGATTATAAATGTTAGTGTAAAGGGGTATATGGGGATGTTTTAGCTGGGGCAAACCAGAATTTGTTGAGCCTACTCACACTGGCTTTCCACAAAGGCAGATGTTTCAGTGAAAGAGATGGACAATGGAATATGTGTCTCATAGTTTTTGCTTTTTGTTCAGCTTTTGGTTTCTCAACTGTGGCAGTTTTGATACATGACAGACAACACAAAACAGTCTTTCGTTGTGACTGTTTTTTCTCTAGTACTTCCTCAATCTCGTGGGGGTGGGGAAGTTCATAAGAAATCGTCTGACACTGAAACATTAAAAAAAGATCTCTTAGGCCTTGTAAAGGAGTCTTGGCTCAAGCAAGGAGAATTGCTTCAACTGTGTTCGTCCTATTCAACCAGGACCAGCCCAAGAAGTGGAGGAATAGAGCTTAGCCATCTGGATTTAAGAAGCTGAAAATCATGTCTCTTCCCCGACAGCTGCGAGAAAAGAGGTAATGTCTCTTCCTCCTCCCGTCTCCCCACAAGCCTCTGTGTACCTGCTATGATCTGTTCATTTAATTTTGATGCAAGCTTCTAAAAGGCTTCTTGTTATTGTAGCTCACTGTGGTGCAGACTATTTTTTAAGTTGGAGTGGACTTTCTCATTATTGTGGGTAATATTCACCACCTGAGACAACAGTGGGCCATTATTCTCTTTATTGCTGCAAACAGTTTCCCTTTTCCTGGGGTTTGTGATATGAGTGTTTGTGATACGACTAATTATATCTCTGGATCTTCATAACCACATCCCTCTTCATAGTAAGTGGTACTATTTACAGTGTGGTGGGTGGTGCTGATTCATGTCACTCTTCTTGTGCAGCAAGCTACTGCAAGACTTTGCATCATTACTTCAGCCTTCCAAATGGGCTACGCGTTGTGGAAGCCCCTGCTTAGGATATTCTCCTAGTAGAATAAACCTAACCAACTGCCATGTGGGGTTTTTTTTGTTGTTATTGTTAGAATATTTAACATTATGTCAGCTTGACATTTCTTAGATGATCATTTTAAAAGTTTCTGTTCTCCCTACCTCATTTGTTATCCTTATTTCCTCAGTCTTGACACTTCTTACTTAAGTATTATTATTAATAGCACTGTAGCAACATTGAGTTGTAAGATTGAAACACAGGTGAATTAGTCTTTTGTTTGTTAAAGATGTTGTACCAAGGAGAAGGTCCCAGAGGGAAAAGTACCTGCCAAGCCCTGCTGTTTTATTGTGTGAACAAAATAGACAAGAAACATGAGATCACACAGAAACCTGTGATCATATGGCTGCTCTTTAGGTGTTCCTGCAGGGAAACCTGCTTCAAAAACAATACTTTCTAGGATCTGCAAAATTTATACAACCTTGCCCGCTATCGTATGTTCCTTCACATTTTTGACATTTTCAAACAAGTATCGTTGTCCTTGCTTCAGGTTATCTGCTGTGACTAAGACGTCTCCCCATAAATATTTGCTAGGCTACCCGTTGTTTTTTCAAACTGTGATGTTTACAGGAAATCTTGTCAACATTTTGAGCAGACCCCACTGGTTATGACACAGAAAAATACTGTGTCTTTGGGGTTTTTGTTTTGTTTTGTTTTGTTTTGTTTTTTTTCATTTCTGGTTATCTTTCTGTTGTTTCTCATAGGTTCCTTTGATTTCACTTTTATTAGTGCTTCAGAGACACCCATGGCCATAGCGACATCAGGCTGAGCCTTGAGATTCAGGGTGATGGATGGTTAAGGTTCAGAGATCCATAAGGCCTGGAGATCCAGAGACACTTGACCTGGACAAGGCATTATTCCAAGGGGAGCACGACACTGCACCAACAGTGCTCCATCCACACCTTTCTGATTTTGGGACTCCCACAGCCATTGTGATATTTCTGTGAACCCTGAGATTCAGGGTCATGGTTTGGGATAGGATTAAGAGATCTTTACAGCCTGGATCTCTAGAGACGATTGTACTGGACAAGGCATTCCAAGGGGAGCATGGCACTGCACCAACAGTGCTCCATCCATACCTTTCTGATTTTGGGACACCCATGGCCATTGTGACATTCCAAGCTGTGTGGTGCCATGGACTCTTTTGAAGGAAGAGATGCCATCCAGAGGGACCTTGATAGGCTTGAGAAATGGGCCAGTGCAAACTGCATGAGCTTCAGCAAGTTAAAATGCAAGGTCCTGCACCTGGGCCGGGCGAATCTCAGGCACAAATATAAACTGGGCACAGAGTGGGTTGAAAGTAGCCCTGAAGAGAAGGATTTAGGGGTGTTGATAGATGAGAAGCTCAACATGAGCCGGCAGTGCGCTCATGCAGCCCAGAAAGCCAACGACATCCTGGAATATATCAAGAGAAGCGTGGTCAGCAGGTCAAGAGAGGTAATTCTCCCCCTTTGCTCTTGTGAGACCCCACCTCTAATACTGCGTCCAGTTCTGGTGTCCCCACCATAAGAGGGACATAGATCTGTTGGAGCGTGTTCAGAGGAGGGCCACAAGGATGATCCAGGGGCTGGAGCACCTCTGCTACGAGGACACGCTGCGGGAGCTGGGATTGTTCAGTCTTGCAAAGAGAATACTTGGGGGGGACCTAATAGCTGCCATCCAATACCTGAAGGGAACCTACAGGAAGGCTGGGGAGGGACTTTTTACAAGAGTGTCCACTGATAGGACAAGGGGAAATGGGTTTAAGTTGAAGGAGAATAGATTTAGATTGGACCTTAGGAAGCAATTTTTCAGTACAAGGGTGGTAAGACTTCGGAATAAATTGTCCAGAGAAGTTGTGGATGCTCCCTCCCTGGAAATGTTCAAGGCTAGGTTGGACGGGGCCTTGAGTAGCCTGATCTAGTTGAGAGGCGTCCCTGCCCGTGGCAGGGAGGTTGAATTAGATGATCTCTAAGGTCTCTTCCAACTTAGGCCATTCTATGATTCTGATTGTATGCATCTTGCACATAGAGTGTAAAGTTTTTAAGAAGTAGCTGTTGTACTGTTAGTTTCCACAGCACCTCAGACAACAAACTCTTTTCTTGGAACTATTTCTTATTCCCTACAATAATGCAGTAATAATAACAGCATAAATCATGGTGTATAATGATCTCCTTATAATAAGAGCTGCTGCTGCAGGGTTATTATTCTAAGTCTTCTAGATGCTGTAGCAAGGATTAAGAATGCATCTGCATTTGATCACATCTCTCAGGAAAAGCTTACCAGCTCAAGTGTTTCTTTTGCAATCCTGCTAATCTAGAAAGCCTGGGAATGATAGGGATGTTTTTCAGGATTGATGAATCTTCACAATGATCACTGACGTGTTCTGAACTTACAGAAATTTGACATCTCAAGATAAAGACCTCCAGAGGAAAAGAATGACACGAGTTTCTAACTTTGTGATTTTGACACTAGATAATGTGAAATTACCTAACTATCTTTGTGTTCTGTATGGCATAGAGATCTCTGAAGGCTGATGCCACTATGAGTAATCTAAATCTTTTATTCTTGCTTCACAGTGATTTTGACCAGCTTCCAGATGATGTACCTGTTTCAGCTAACATTGCAGATATTGAAGAAAAGAAAGGCTTTACTAATTATTATGTAAGAAAATAGATTTCTCCTGTCTCTATATGCCCTCATCTGTGACTCATTTGATTATGGGAAAGAAAATGCTGTTAATCTCATCTAGTTGTTTTTTGGAATTAATAGTTCCATGCGGAGAACATCTCTGTGCTTCTTTTTTTCTGGAATGGAGGTTAGTCTATCACAGATTTAGTGTAAGAATATATTGTCTGGGTGAAATGTGGCAGAGATATCCTCTAAAATTGCTAATTTCATAAAATTTTTACCTAATTTCTGATTTTTTCCTGTAGGAGTGTTGCAGCTTTGGTGAAGATACTAGGATAGGAATTCAAATAGGGTAGAAGAACAGGATCTTCATTACTGCATAGTAATGGCAAGTTAGGAATCTTCCATCTCCACAGGATGTAGCATATTAGTAAGTCTTGAAAGAGCACACAGGAAGGGAATAGTAGGAAAAACACTATGAGATTTTCCAAAGAGGTGGGGGGTTTTTTTGGATAAGACCAGCTCAGTCTGACTTCTGCAGGGTATACTGCTTTTGCTGGAGACATTGCTTATAAAATCTTCACACTTTTACTCTCAACTATAGTGATAATTTGTTGCTCTGTTTTTATGTTTTCTGAAGGATCTGGCTGCACCATGACTCAGAGGTCAGTGCATGGAAATTGTGCTCTCCTTTAGAACAAAGCAATTTTGGCCAGAGATAAGAAATAAGATAGTCGTTGGAGGAGGTCAGACCATAATTTCTGAAAGTCTATACTTTAAAAAGTCCAAAAGAAATATGAATGCCTTCAACTCTGAAAATCAATTCATTTAAACGTCTGTTTACAGATTTAGATGTCCAAAGCATCCTACTGTAAAATATTTGTATTTACCTCCCTCATATGTTTTGTTTGTCACTGAGGGAATGCATGTAAGCACAAAGTAGCATCTAGTCATTTCAGGTTTTCCTTTAAGTAACAGAAAGCAGCCACAGGGACATGATGCATGGGAAAGATGGACACACATGTAGAATCATAGAATCACTAAGGTTGGAAAAGACCTCTAAGAGCATCAAGTCTAACTGTCAACCCAATACTACCACAACTACTACATCATGTCCTGAAGTGCCATGTCTACATGCACCGCATTGTCTGGTGCTAACTTGTTATTTTCTAGTACTTGAGTCTGCAGGTGCTTAACTGAAGGCTTGTTTTCTACTGTATCCCTAAGACAATATTCCCACTGCTGAAGCACTGATTTTATGTTCCTAATGTATGCCTCATTTCCATGTAAGTATGAACATCAGCCTGAATCCCCCTTCTCTGTTTCAGATGTTTGTCATTGAAGTAAAGGTTAAAGGTGGTGGTAGATACCTGATTTTCCGACGCTACCGTCAGTTCTATGCCCTGCACACCAAACTAGAGGAGAGATATGGGGCAGAGAGCAATAATAGCCCTTTTAGCTGCACACTCCCTGTATTGCCAGGTAAGCTGTCAATACCAAATTTGTACATGCTGTCAATACCAAATTCGTGCATGATTAGCTGTTTTCTCAGCCCCAGGCTGTCCTAAAGAGGAGTGCTTTCTAGGGAAGTAGTTCCCAGCTGTGGATGCTGGAGAACTTCCATTGGCTGTCCCTCCCCTTGCAGTAAAGTTCATTTAGACACCCAAAATCCTTTCGATAATGTGTATTTTCTTGGAAATCTTACTTTCTTCTGATTCCTTCATTTCTCTGACAGACAGTTATTTTTTTCTTCAGTAGCTCTCACAGGTTTTATATTTTCCAGGAAAAGTTTATGTTGGGTCCAAAAAGGAAATTGCTGAGAACAGGATTCCTATCCTAAACATCTACATGAAGGTAAAACTTAATTTTAAAGTAGAGATTGCACTGAGCAGTGCAGTTACTTATCCTCTGAAATAAGCTAAGAGAGACAGTACTGTTGTAGTCCTAGGTATCTGCTTCTCTCTGTATGACACAGTATCCACACTGTGGGACAACCTGCAGTCATTCCCCAGATTGTTCAGACTGTGGGATCTGCTGGAGAATGCAGTTCACAGAGGATCACTCCCTGCCTTCATAAATATATAATTACAAAATAACCTCACAAGACATATGAGTAAATGGTGAATCCCCAGGTATTGTGTGAATATGGAGTTGTTATGTGCACCTAAGGGGCTAGAAGAGTGGGGTGGTCTTCTGGGTCTACCTCCTCTACAGTGAAGACACAGCTAGTAAAATTGAGGAGAGAAATTCTTTGTGTGCAGGTTAACTAAAGACCTGACTTTAAATCAGTAAAAGTCTGAAGCACTGGCCAAGATTTCCAGCACTTAAGATTACCTTCTTTCCATAGTCGTTCATGTCTTGAAGGGACACACAAAGAGTAGTTTAATACTTCTGCAGTAAATCAGGCACAAAAAGTGTGAAGCAATGCATTGGCCAACTCTAGGAGTAAACAGGAGAAACTGTCAGCTGTTAAGCCATGTCCTGCTGAGCGAGAAGGGAGAGAAGGAAGATTGCTAGCAGTAATGAATATCCTTCACGATCCCGTAGGTCAGAGAGGCATATTTGTTAGATATAAATAAATAGAGAATTGGTCTTTCCCACTGTTACACTCTGCTTCCTACTTGCTCTTGGCACAGAACCTACTCTGCCTACCCGTTTGGGTATTGATGGATGAGGAGGTACGGCTGTTCTTCTACCACTCAACCTTTGATGGTGAACAGGTGCCTCACAGACTGAGACGACTTCGCCCACGGACACGCCGAGTGTAAGTGATTGGCATGTTTTTTCAGCATTTCTTGAGGTAAGAGATGCTGTCCAGTTTTGGGGGGAGAGAGAAATGAGGATTGCCGCTGTGTTGCCCAAGTGAAGCCATGAAGTCCTAATATAAGAATCTTTGTGGTAGAGCTAACGCAGGATATTTCTTGTTTTCAGTAATCTCAGTGTTTTGAAATGGATGTGGTACATGTATTAAAGGAAAATTCCAAAATAGGAGTATAGCTTGCTTAAAAAAAAAATACTGCTTAGCTCTTTCTGTTAATTGTTTAACAGTAAAAGTTATTACAATGTGCAGAAGGACATGGGCTTGCACCATTGAAGTGAATTTGAGTTTTGGCACTGAATTCAATGAGATCTGTTTTAAATGCTACATGAAACTGAATACTTCGTTTGTTCCTATCCTTTGTCTAAACAGGGGCCTGTCCTACATAGCAGCATTGGCACCCCTTTGGAGAACTGCTAAGTAGACGTTATACTTCATCACCCTTCAGACAAATTAATTCTTCTTTCAATATGGCAAAGATGGACCCGTTTCCCTTTCGTTTACCTCAAACAGTGCAAAACCTACCTGTGTGCTTGCCTTCCTGGATGCGTGAATGATGGCAGAGTTTGAACTAAATGCCCTAAGTGCTAGAAATAGGGATGCCCAGAAGGCAGAGTAGGGGGGCTGAGCAGTGCTATGGAAGAGAAGTCCAAGATAACTGACTGTATTGAAAATTCCATCTGTTCTCAGCAGCGGCCATCATCAGACTGCTGCTGCTCTGCACTGAAACTGAGAGAACTAGGGCAATGTTGTTGCATCCGAGTGTGTTTACTTCAGTGCTGCACAGATTCTCATGCAGTTTCTCCAGTGATCTGTGGCTTGCCTGCCTCTTAAATAACAAAGATGATGACATTGTATTACTGATCATGTAGTATTTTCGAGGGCTAGAGAGACATATTTACCTCCTTGTTGTCTCCCTTCCTTGCAGTAAAAGCGTTTCACCTCAAGTGCCTATTTTTGATCGCATGGCAGCTCCACGGGCTGAGGTGAGTACTCTGCACAATCTGTCATAGGAGAGGAGATTAAACTCTGTTTTACTTCAGTATGTCATTGATCAAGTTGCCTTTTCCAATTAGAGCTTGGGGAAAGAAGGAAAGTGGAATCGACACAGGAAAACAATTGTTTTTAACAGCAGGGAGTGAAACAAAGATGGAAAGAAATGTTCTGTTCCTCTTTACTTGAGTAATAAGAAGGTCCATTTTGAAGTCAGAATGAGAGGAGGTTCAAAACTGAGAGACAGGTACAGCTCACTGCCAAATGGTCCACGCTTGCATAGTGGTGCCCATAAACTAGATTTAAAGCAAGAACAAGATGCAGTCTCATTGACTTCAGTATGTGTTTAAAAGCTTTGCAGGTGAGGCATTTTAGTATTTACTTTTGCAGAAGTGTTCTAATGAAAAGTGCCTATACCCTCGTCTTGCTGTATATTGTCTTGGTATCAAGCACATAGAACTGCTTTGTAGCCAGTATTTGTCTGAGTATGGTCTTGCTTCCTAAAACATGTGACTTTGACATGTAAAACCGGAAAAAGAAAAGCAAGTCCTTTGATGTTTGTTGGGTTTGGTTTTTACATTGAGTATGGAGGGTCTTGCATCAGTCCTATCTCTTGGATTTTGTCTATTAATTTACTAATATTGGACATACCTATTAACATTTTCAATAGATGAAAAAAGGCTTTTGAAAGAACTAGTAAGCAGATGTATGAACTATTAGCACAACAGTAGCCTTTGTCTTTTTTTAATTAGGAGAACTCTTGGCATTAGCAAGACTGAAAGAACCATCTCAATGCAGAATAAAGAACACCTTTTCAATTTTGCTCCTCTACAGGCATTTAAATGGCTACTATATTCTCTAAGGACAAAGAGGGGGATGTGAATTTTTGATAACTCGTCCAGTTTAATTGTTCAATAACAGTTTGTTAGGGTGGTAGCATGTGGTTACCTCCTTTCTTTCTTTCTTTCTCTCTCTTTTTTTTTTTACCCTGAAGGGGGCATCTAAGTTCCATTTTAACTACATATCAATTTCTCAGACTTCCCTAAATCTCTCAGTTAAGCATGCAAGCCTGAAAGCCAGATGTAAAAACAACAGTTACTTACCCTTAAAATAGGACACAACACCTCTGCATTTTTTTAAGACTCTTTGTGATATTTTGCAGCAAATTGTGAACTTATAAAACTCCAACCAGAAATAATATATATTTTTTCAGTTCTCAGGATTTCAAGGTTTCAAGTTTTCAAGTTGTCAATTGTCTTCAGCTCTGTTGACTTACTTGCTCTTAAGTGCTTTCAGCTTCTTCATTTCTCTGGTGCTCAGTGCCCTGCTACTTTAAGAATCCTAACACTTACCTCTCTCAGAGCTGTGTTTATCTTAATACTTTC
>NW_009704702.1:10073-14928 GCF_000703405.1 Apaloderma vittatum
CTTCAAAGCATTTTTGTGTGTGCTGAGTAGAAGAAATTGTGAGAACTGCAGACTATGGTCATATATATATATATGACATTACCTCAGAAATACATCTGTGATGATAAAGTGCATACTGTCATGCTGCTTTATGCTCTCACCCCAAGAACAGAACAAAAAGAAGGAATTGCCTTTGTAATTCTATAGACTAATAATTTCAGTGTTATTACTTTCCATAGGCGCTGTTTGATTTTTCTGGAACCAATAAACTGGAACTCAGCTTCAAGAAGGGAGACTTGATCTATCTACTCAGCAGAGTAAACAAAGACTGGTTGGAGGTAAGACTGCAATAGCAATAAAAAATTATTAGCATACCTTGAAATATATGAGTAGAAAGGGCTCTCCTAGTCCTTGAGACCTGCCTCCTCCTTTCAGGGAGAAACTGTATTAGAATCAGATCTTTCTGTCAAGAACAAATCCTTGACTCCAAATTTGAAATTTTTTGTACCTTGATGGCTTTTAGTTTACAAATTTTTTGCCTGCTAGGCTTCAGTTTTCATTTCCATTTGCTTCTGCTGGAATGTTTTTTAAATTCTTTGGAAGTGATTAGAACACAAAAAGGACACAGAAAGGAGATGGAAACTCCATTTCAGCGATTAATTGTTTTCTTGCCTCAGGGTGAGTTGCTATATACTTCATGCTTCGTACCACAACACACGTCAGCTTGATTAGAGAGAATTTGAGCAATGCAGCAGTGTTCTGAAAAAGGATGAGAAGAACATACTGTGTGTTTGCTGATATGATATCTCTGCTTGCTCAAACACCACAGCCTTCCTTGGTAACCATCTGACTTCCATTTTTTACACACTATTTCACTCCCCCGCCTTGTATTTGACTACGCAATTGTGTAATCTTTTTGTGGGATGCCATCAGGTCACTTCCATAGCCTTTCTTTTCTTGATTATAGTAGAAAAATTCTTACTGTTGTTTCCATGGAAATTGCTCGGATTCCAGAACTTGTTGTATGCAGCCAAAATAGCATAGTTTTCTTCATTTTAACATTTCCTACAATTCCAGGGAACAGCTGATGGTGTCACTGGGATTTTCCCATGTGCTTTTGTGAAGATCATAAAAGATTTACCACAGCAGGAAGACACAGTTAATAAAGTTCGCTGTTATTACCATGATGAGACTGTGAGCACTATCAGGTAATAAGAAAATAGTCTTCCAGTTTACTGCTGAAGAAATGCTGAAAATTCTCTTTTCATGATATGTGATGATTAGATTTGTTCTTGGTACAGGGATATCTCAGTGGAAGAAGATCTGAGCACCATTCCATCTTTCAAAGATCTCATGGAATTGATAAGGTACAATGCAAGCAATTGCTTGTATGTTTAGTATCATTTGAACACTTGTCAAGTTCCTTCCAGTTCTAGATTTCCCACATTCTACTTGATCATCACCATGTTTCAAGTGTTCTGAAGAAGCTGTGCCTTGACTTGGCCCAGGGCCAGCTGTGCTAACCCTGAACTGCCTTGGGCTGCCACACAATTCTGACTCAGTTATGCTGGGTAGAAGTTTCCGTTTATTGGTCTAAGATCAGAGCCATGCTCCTACTCATGGATCCATTGTGTAATATACTTCTTCCAGATGCAGGACACTGCCTTCTAAGACCCATTAAACTAGTGTTAAACTAGATTAATCTACTGATGAACGTCAAAACATTAGAACATCAAAGATTAGTAATAGAATACCTGTGCTAGTATTCCGTAATCTGCCCTCCCCTCCAAAAATACAACCCTAAATAGACAAATGTGGTTAGTAACTATATTTAACTCTTATGCACAGAAATTTTATCAAACTTGCAGATTGACTGTGCCATGCATGTGGTGTTACTGGAAAAGGTTCTTGATTCTGACAGATTTCTTATCTTAAAAACTACACAGCATAGACATGGCTCTGATTTCTAATATGAGCTGTACTAAGAATGCCAAGATACCCAAGGCTTTGTGTGGCTTTTAGCAGAACGAATTAGATTGTTGGTATATTGTTCATCATGCAGCACCTCCCATGCATTCCTTGATTTCTGGGAATCAATCTGTTTCTTTTCTACTAGGCGGGAGTTTGACCAAGATGACATTGTTTTGAATTACCGAGACCTTGATGGTGATCTGATCCGGCTGCTCTCTGATGAGGATGTTGAACTCATGGTGTCTCAGAGCAGAAGAAGGCCCTCTGAGAAGCATTTCTTCCCTTGGAAGTTGCACATCACTCACAAAGATGACTTGGGTGTCTACAACACTAGTCCAGAAATAGGTGCCACTCAAACAATAAGAGCAACATAAGTTCTGTGTAACAATGTTCCTGTAGACTGATATACAATCCTTCCGTAACTCCTTTCTGAAGACAATTCCCTTTAATAAGCCTTTGAAGTCATCTTGAAAAGAGTAATTTTTATTAATATATTACCTTTCAATGTAAAATCCATACTTACCTTCTTCAGCTTTTCAGCGCTGTGTAATAGAGACATCTACATAGAGACCAGAGAAAGTGAAGAACAGAGAAATAAAATCATTGGCCATATTCACAAAGTAAGTCAGTGTTAGCCTACATTACAGATTTAGTGTCCTGAGCCCCAAGGCCTACTCTAATCTCTGTTCTCACTCCAAGAGCTTATTATTTGTCCAGAATGACTTCATAAGCTTATTTTCCTAGATTGCCATAATTTTCTCTTCACTTACGAAGGTTTATGTGCCAATGCTTATAAATGCATAATTATTTCTGCCACATGGGAGTGTGACTGGGCATTCAGAGTTTGTTCTGGAAATCAAGAGAGACAGGGATCTACTGGAGAGAGTCCAACAGAGAGCTATGAGGATGATCAAGGAACTTGAACATCTCTCCTGTGAAGAGAGACTGAGAGAACTGGGGCTGTTTAGCCTTGAAAGGAGACAGCTGAGAGGGGATCCTATTCAAGTATATAAATATCTGAGGGATGGGTGTCAGGAGGAAGAAGACAATCTCTTCTCAGTGGTGCCCAGTAATAGAAGAAGAGTTAATGGGTTTAAGTTAGAACATAGGAAGTTGCACCTCAACATGAGGAGAAACTTCTTTACTGTGAGGGTGACGGAGCACTGGCACAGGCTGCCCAGAGAGGTTGTGGAGTCTCCTTCTCTGGAGACTTTCAAAACCCACCTGGACACGTTCCTGTGTGGCTGCCCTAGGGGTCCTGCTCTGGCAGGGGGGTTGGACTTGATGATCTCTAGAGGTCCCTTCCAGCCCTGAACATTCTATGATTCTATGATATCAAAAAACCTGTTTTGTATTTCAGTGAAGAAATTTCAGCCCAACTTTGCTTTCTTCTTTCCATTGACCAATATTTTGAATTCTGTGAATCAAATCTGGTAAACATATGGAGTTTCTCATAGAGGTTGTTGTTATTGTACAGACCACTTATTTCCATGTTCTGGAAAAATTTGTGTGATGCTTATTCAAATAGCACTTTTTTCTCTGTCTATCTTCTGCTTTCTGATACCTTATTGCAAAGTGGAACTAACAAGAAATTACTGCATCATATTCTTCAACAAATAAAGTTAAATGAGTCTTGTGTTTCTATTCTAAAGGGTTTTGGAGGGGATGAAATAATTCTGCTACATTTTTTTTTGCTTGAAAGTGAGATAATTTTGAGGAAACATTTGAATGTTACCTATTCAGCTTTCCTCAAGGAGGACTTCATTATTTTTAAAAAATATATCTTGCAATAATTTCTTAGGTGGTCATGAAATCAAAATATTTTACCGAACAATGCTGCTTCTAGGAATTACATGTATGGTTTACATAAATTGTTTGATACCTAAAATACTGTCTTTTGAAAACATAATGCAGTCATATTTTTAAAAAGTTAGCACCAAGTATAAATATATATATTAAAAAAAAAAAGCTAAAAGATCTTTCAAACACCATGCTTTGGATTTGATTGTTAGTTTTTGTGGCATTAAGCTACACTTCCTGATTTTGAAAAATCTTTGTCCTTGACCTGCTGCTAAAATTTGTACAAAGTGATCCTGCTCTAGCAAGGAGGTTGGGCTAGATGATCTTCAGAGGTCCCTTCTAACTGCTACTATTAGTAATTGTGTGATTCTGTGAAAAGGAAAGATTAACAGGTATCTGAAGGCAATAAGAAACAATTGACTACCCATGCATGAATAACTAACTTGTTCCTGCCCAAACTGGCAAAAGAATAATTTCTCTTTTTCTTAGGTGTTACCTGTAATGCTATAGGGTAATAAGATCTTCAACAAAAGTATTTAAGATGAATTATCCTTTAAACAAATTTTCTTCTTTCTTCCTTATATATATAACAACTTATTTATACACATAAGCTTGAATGTTCTCTTATCTGTAGCCGTAGATTTACACATTTAAATGTATTGGAATTAAAGGAAAGAGTTTATATTTCAGGATGTCCTGGTTTGAGCTAAAAAACCCAATTCTGTTTAGTGATTTTTACTTTCCAGCTCAGTCTCTTCTAAAAGGCTGCACTTTCTGAAGTTAGCAGCATGTTTTTGCAGACAGTGTCTGCTAGTAGCAGTGATAACACCTGATGTTTACAGTTACTGCCTGGGACTGGGATGCAGAAAGGCTCTTGCTGATACTTATTCCCATAGTGACCAAGGCCACTGCTGGCTCTTGTGTGCCACTCTGGGGGTGCCGGGGAGTAAGAGGGGTCACAAGAAGTAAAAGGTTGCACCTCCGGGGGGTAATAGACAGGACAGGTGACCAACGAGAGTATTCCATCCCATATACATCATAGTTAGTATAAATTGAGTGATCACAACAGTTTCTTTCCCTTTCTGCAATGGCCGGTGTTCAGGGA
>NW_009704703.1:0-516 GCF_000703405.1 Apaloderma vittatum
GGACTGAAGCTTGTTTTGTGCAATAGAATCCAAAAGCTGTCAGTCTTCTTCCTAGGGTTGCCTCCTACCTCACACACCCTGCTAAAAGGTGAGTGATAACAGAAACTACCCATGTGTTATTACCAGACAATGGTTTTGTGATGACAGTCAGAGTGAGAACAGCTCTGGAAGACAGACACATAATTCCTGATTACTTCAAAAAGGGAAAGCAACCTAGACCTGGTGTAACACAGCATACAGTAACAGCAGTTACATACTTCTCCCTAAGGCCCTGAGAGCCTCAGATGAGTTGTAGCCAGATCACACACACCTTTACTCCTGCTGGTCTCAGTGCCTTGCAGCATAATACCTGCTGGTTAATATGTGAATCCCCAGTGAGGAGGAAGATGCTCAAATCACCACCTTATCTGGGGATTCAATTTTTGGAGGCTGATGCCACTTCACACCTTCAAATTATCCTTAGAGGTCTCACTCCCCACAGCTGACTGAGCTCTGCCCGATGTGCCCTCAAGCATT
>NW_009704704.1:0-534 GCF_000703405.1 Apaloderma vittatum
CATTATTTGGTAACTCTCACAGTCACAGAATCGATATGTTTTGACTTACCGAAAAAAAATTTATTTACTCTTAAAAAACAGTCCAAATACAAGAACATTTATAGGAGTTTTTTTGATGTATCCTAGGTATCTATAGAGGTCAGCATACTGGGCTGAGGGCATCATAAAGCCTCTGCGCAGCCAGCTCCACCATTTCTCGAAGGGATTCGTCATCTTCGCTTCCTGCCTCACAGTCAACCGTCTGGGAACGAGAAAAGGAGTACATGAGAACAACCAGCACTTTCCCTTTCAGCGTGTGAAGAATAAGGGGAAAGGAAAAAGCAGTCATGAAAATTGAAAAGAAAGTTATCAAGAGCAGCACTGCATGTTTTTAAATGGTATGTAGAAGAGTTCCGAGAAGTCTTACACAAGTCCTGCTGAGGAAAGAGAAGATTAATCTCAAGTTCTATGATGCACTAAATTCTGTAGATTACATCTAATTAAAAATCAAATAAAACCACACGAGGTTCAGTCCTTGGAGATTTCATTTTATCT
>NW_009704705.1:0-9496 GCF_000703405.1 Apaloderma vittatum
CTCGCCGGGCGGGAGAAGAGGCCGCTGTTGTAGTCCCGTGGTTCGGCGGCCAAAGGGAGTTATCTGTGCGATCAGAGTAGCCAAAAGTAGAAGATAAAAGGTTTTGTGTTGCTGGGTGTGTTTGGTCATCTGTTTAGCTCGCTCTGCCAGCCTGTTCTGCTTCAGAATGAACTTGGCCATATGGTCACGCTCTCGGGGTATCTGACGGGAATCTCCAGTTGCACCCTGCACAAAATGAAGTGCGCTCTTTACTGCTCCGTGTGAATAGCAAGCAAGCTATGAAAAATGGGCCTCCTGACAGATGCAGCACTGTCTTGGGAGCTGGTGGCCAGTAAGAAATATCGAGGTGGGGGGAGCTGTGACAGGCAGCAGGTTTGGTGCTGGGGGGAGTGCTGACCTGACCTGATTGTGTCCAGCAGTGAGAGCAGTTCTGCTTCAGTGCAAAGCCATTCAGAAGGAAGCTGCTTAGGCAACAACAGATGGTACAGCAAGCAGCTGGTAGGGAATACTTGAAAGAAACTGTACCCTCTTTCATAACATGTTCATTCCTTTCATTTTTCTGTGTGATAGTTTTGCTGTCTCCTAAAAGCATTATAGGAAACAGCATCCCCTGAAAGGTTCTGGATGAACCGTTTTTTTCATTGCTGTTTGCCACACCTTTAAAAAAAAAAAGCATTCAAATTTTGTGCTAGTCCATGTACAGATGAAATTTGTGCTATCCCAGGAGTACAGATGAAAAGATTTTAAAATGCTGCTTTTAACCACACAGGAAAACAATTACATATTTGAGGAAAGGGCACTGAGAGGTTAAATGAAAAGTTGGGCCTAGAGGAAAGCTGACTGCTGTGGAACAACACAGCAAATTGTTTTTTAACGTGTTACCCAGAAGAAGCACTTTTTCAAGTTAACGTAATTTAAAACAATTATATTCAGCTGTTTTGAAATTCTTAGGTCTAGACCTTGAAGGCCCTTACATATCCTTCTCAGCAGAACTCCTGGAAGCTTAAGTCACTTTGATGTACAATTGAGGATTTTGGTCTGTTCCAAAGTGTGCTCAAGTGTTTTCTTAGATTACCAAAACCAAAAATTCCATTTCGTTCCTCAGTGCGTGTAAACCGTTACATGACCATAAACTGTTGGAGGATTGCAATAGTCTGTATTAACTGCGTGTCCTCACCGTAGACTGTCTTGATTTCTAGGAAAAAGCATAGTCCTTTGCTACTTCAGCCAGAAAATTCAATAGTTGGGCTTCTCCACTAAAAGCTGTGACTTAGCTCTGACCTGAAGGGACCGTGTCTTTGGAAGAAAAGATAGTTCTCTCTCCATGGCCATTCATTCCTCAGTCTCTTTGTTGGGATGGTCAACAAGGATGCCAGTTGTGGTGGTTTTCTATAATATGAACACCTCTCCGGTAGGAAGTGGACTAAGACCACCAAGTCATTTCACATAAGCTAGCAAACAGCTGTCAGATGGTAAACAACTTGTGGGCACTATTGTTCCTGGCTGGATTAGAACCAGTGACCCAGAGGTGAACAGCTCATATCCTGTTACCAAGGACATGTGTCGCAGCTCAGTAAGCAGCTACTGCATTCTATGTTTAACTGGAAAATTTGAATTCTGTGCACCTTTTCTGTATATTATTGTACATTTCAAAGGTGTTTGCATGTGCGTTTTTTGCAGTTTGTACTCATCAATTTGTTCTTTTCTTATTTTGTTTTTTTTTTACTGTACTTTTCCAGTTTCTCAGCCCAGAGGGACACCAAGCAAGAAATGCATTGAAAGATGTTATGGTTCGATTTGTTTTGTGGTTTTTTTTTTAGTAATCTGTCTATTTTACCCAATCAAAAATAATATTTTTCTGCCTGTGGGCAATACAGATGCATACATATGAAAATAACTTGTATTTGATTTTTGGAAACAAAAGGGTTTGGCTCCTAAAATTGCAGGGAAGATTTCCCACTACAAGCAGAGGCAGCTGTTGGTCTGTTTTCCTGAGTATGCAGACAGCTTTGTGTCCTTGTCACAGCTCTAAACTTTGTCAAACTGTGACAGAATGAAAAGCCATCTTTGATGTGTGTTTTTATTTTTGCTAAGCATAATCATGTCAGTGTTAATGAAATTTGTAACAGCAACACTGGAGTCATCCCCAGCATGTGTGAGGAGTAACTTATATCGTATGATGGCTTGGGAGATAAAAAGCAGCCTTTTGAAGTGCTTTGTGGTTTTGTGTTATTTTGGTGGTGGGGGTTGTAACTTTTTTGCATTTGTAGGCCATAGTCTTTTATATTTGTTTTTTCTTTGTATCTTTTAAAAGCAAAAATGAAAAACCTGGTGTTATCTAATGCTCAGTGACAAATGGTTGAGATGAGCATCACATTGCTTCTAGATTTATTTAGCTAGACATCATTGATGCTAAAGAGGTTGAATTTGGTTAAATCTTTGCCTTGGGATGTGATAATATTCTAGACAGAGGGTATCTTTTGGTTGGACATGACAATGTGGGAGAAGAAATGTAGAGTGTCTACCTGGATGCTGGGAAGAGAGGTGGTAGGGCACAAGCTGCCCTAACCTTCTTAACCTGAGCGGGCACAATCGTCGTTACTCCATGTGAGCTATGCAAACACAGATATATTCAGTGAAGTAAATGCCATGTGAGAAAACCTAGATGCACCGTGGAGTTTTTGACTGCCTGTAGTTCAGTGCTGGAATAGATTATGGCTAATTACATGGCAAAGATGATAATTTTTTCATTGAGCTGTTGTACAGCCCATTGAATGACCATATAATCTCTATAGGATGCTTATTGTTTACCACTGTGTTCGAGGCCTTGTAAACTCATGATTTCGCAAAGGATTTTTTTTCTTTGGTAGCTCAATTTTGGTTGCTCCCTATGAAGTCCTTATTTTGCATTGTTAAATAAACAAGCAGAAAAAAATAACTGCAGGTAGCCAAAACCTTTATATAACATAATCCTGATGGGTTTATGAGAGCCATTCTTGTCATCATTAGTATATCGAGTTTATCAAATACATGATAATGTCAGTAGTTAATAAATTTAGAGATCAACCATGTGAAACAACAGCAGTTTTGACTCTTCAAGTAGATAGTGTTTTAGAAATTTAAAGAGGTGGATGTGCAAACCCGTTCCATTTCTCATAGTGGCTAAGCTTAAATTTCAATGAAAATGTTTTGCACTTCATACCAGCAAACAGTTTTACCCCTGTACTCTTCCAGTCAGGGCTAGAGAATGATAATTCTGAGGAAGGTGCTCTTTTCCCTACTGTTTTGTCAAGATGCTAACTCATATTTTCAAAGTGCAGAAAAACTATATTCTGTTGGTGACAAAGAACAGTACAGACAAACTCAAACATCTGAGAGAATACAAAGACAGAACTCCCCAGAGAGCAATAGGAAGCTTTAAATCAAAAGGCCATTAATTTTCTGTGCCCAATAAGGGGCAAGGTAATATTCATATCTACCAGAGCTTCTAAGTCTTTATCTCAGTTTATTTATAGGAAGTTTTGATCCTGTGTGAGTAGTACTTGGATGCTATGTTTTGTTGTCAGGAGATCTGTGCTCCTTTATCAGTACAAATGGAAATTGTCATTGCTGTCATTGGGTACTGCCTTCTACTCTGTGACAGATATGAACACTTTAGTCTCAGTACCCAATTAGGACAGGGGTGCAAAGGTGTAGCTCGGTGGCTTATCTGCGTAACATTGTAATGAACTCAGACTAGTGTAGTTTTGTGGGTTTTGAGTAATACCTGTATATACATGAAACAGAGATGCACATGGGAGCAGCACAAGGGAGACTGTGTGAGGAAGTGGAGTGAAAAGAAACACTTAAAAGAAAAGTGGAGGGAGATAGGCTAAGCAGCATGCCAGGGAGAGAGGCTTGAAGACAGAGACCCTTCTGGTTCCTGTCCTGGCAGGGAAAGGGTGCTGAAGGGTGAGAAGGCAAGATAGCTTCACCCAGCACTTGCCCAAGGCGGAGTGCATGATGTAGCAGGGTCTCCTGCCTCGTCTCCATGCAAGTCTTGAGCTGGTTTTTGTCTTTCTTTGCACACCACTGCTTTTTGGGTTGGTTCACAAATGTTGAGTCTCAAGTGAACATCCTGGGGTATTATTCTTAGTTTATATAAGGTTACTGAGTCATGAATGGTTAGTTCCTGTTTCTTCTTGGTTCCTGCTCTGCTGATCACAGGTAGTGCAAGTTGCCAAGGTTGCCTGCATTGACTGTTGCTCAGGCTGTAATGCAAGCATTGCAAAGGGTACTGCTCTACATGTCTTATTTATCAAAAAATATCATCTTTTGGAGGGATGAAGTGAAAACTTTTTCATGTGAGGCATCCATGACTATCAGAGGTACAGTTTTACTGTTTTATGTTGTCACTGTCAAAAGGTTGGGCTGGATTGCTCTAATGCTGCACATTTACAGGCTTGGAAAATGAAGAGAGTGACATTACTCAAACAAAGTGTATGCCTCCCCACAAGTACTGAAGTTGAGACACCTTAAAGCCCACAGTCTTCAGAAAATTTTGCTCTATTCACACACCTCAGGTTTGTCACGTAAGAATTTAGGCTCCAAAACCAGTAGGGTTTGGAAATCTTCCGGAAATTGTGGCTTTGGTTTCTCAGAGTCTGTTCTCTGTGTTGGTAGGCAAACATTTGTCCCAGGTCTTTGCCTCTCGGGAACGTTCTTTTTAGAGAGACCTGCTGTCTGCTTAGCTGCTTGTTGCATAGTTGCACGCAAGGTAACTATTGAGTGGTTGGTGTAAGTAGTGTTCGTATCCAAAAAAATTAACAAAACCTGAGGCTATGTGATGCAATTCCAGTAACCTGAACTGGAACATTGTAAAATATTCTGAAAAAAATAGTAAAAAAAAAAAAATTAGTAGAAGCCCCTACTACGAGAAAGATATTGGCATGCTGGAACATGTCCAGAGAAGGGCCATGAGGATGATCAGAGGGCTGGAGCACCTCTCCTATGAAGACAGACTGAGAGAGTTGGGGCTGTTCAGTCTGCAGAAGAGAAGGCTCTGAGGAGACCTTATTGTGGCCTTCCAGTATCTCAAGGGGGCTACAAGAAAGCTGGTGAGGGGCTTTTTAGGCTATCGGGTAGCGACAGGACTAGAGGGAATGGATTAAAGCTGGAAATGGATCGGTTCAGGTTGGACATTAGACAGAAGTTCTTCCCCATGAGGGTGGTGAGACACTGGCACAGGTTGCCCAGAGAGGGGGTGGAAGCCCCATCCCTGGAAGTTTTTAAGGCCAGGCTGGGTGGGGCTCTGAGCAAACTCATCTAGTAGGAGGTGTCCCTGCCCATGGCAGGGGGGTTGGATCTAGATGATCTTTAAGGTCCCTTCCAATGCTGACAATTCTATGATTCTTTGCTTCTCTATCTTGCCTGTTGAGCCACTGCACAGTAAATTAACAAGCAGTGGCTTTTGACAATCGCTCATTGCTTGATTTAGGATCGATCTCTTAGTGTAGCAGAGGTCAAACTTATTCCTGAGACTAATCAGTGTGGAAGGGATAGCAATTCCTGGTGGTCAATCCCAGAGTTCTTTATAAGCATGTTAACGTAATGCCACGTGAATGTTGAATGCTAATTGTGACAGAGTTGTAGGTAAGACAGTGTGACATACGCAGTGGAAATGAGCACATGAGCTGAATAGCCCAGTGACTTTGAAATTGTTAGTAAGTTATTGGAAGGATATCTGTCAGCAATTGTGCCAATGAAAGCAAGTACAATTTATGGCATTAGAGGGTGCATCAGGATTCTGCAAACGTATGCTAGAGGCATGCAGTTTTGTTTTTCTGGGTGTTTCTCACTTAAGATGCACCAAAGCATTTTAATGTGTGATGGCTGAAACACGGACTGTGACCCCAGTGCTTGGTAATGGGATCTAGAGCCTTCCACCTATAGGTCATGGGTTCAGGTCTGCCTCAAGTTAAGGATGACTAAAACTTGTTACCACCTGACAGCTGTTCATTGCTCTTGGGGCAGGGAGACGCGGTAGTCCTTAACACAGTTCTTAGCAACTCAGTGTCCATACTGACAATTACTGCTTTCTTCAGACCCTTCAGAAGTGCAAAGAATTTAGTACCTTGACCAGCTTCCATTTGAGTCAGCGAGGAAGTTCAGAAGGAGCAGCAGTGTCTTTCTTGGTATGAGATGCTGACTTGCTCAAGGCACATCTCACATATTCTGGCAAAGAGCTAAGAGGGAAGCTTGTGGATATTGGGAAGGGGAAGAAGGAGAAGACAATTCCCTCTTCTCTAGAAAAAATGAGTTTTTAACAGGAACAAAGACTCAGCAAAAGTTGCTGTTAGTAAAACTGTTTCATGTTGAACATAGGCCTTCAAACACATTCTTGAGAATTGGAAACTGGTGTTTTAAATGAGAAGAGGTGCCAGGCCACTGGTGGTACTACTTTGTTGTGATTTATTTGTGGGTGTTTTGTTTGTTTGTTTGTTTTTTGGTTTTTAAAAAATATATTAGCTACATTGTACGGGTGGCATAGTATCTCGTTTCTAGCAGGCAGACACCCAGAATCTGGTGGCCTTGC
Organism: Apaloderma vittatum; assembly: GCF_000703405.1. Classification (NCBI taxonomy): domain Eukaryota; kingdom Metazoa; phylum Chordata; class Aves; order Trogoniformes; family Trogonidae; genus Apaloderma; species Apaloderma vittatum. The sequence continues at coordinate 6,575 of NW_009704705.1, forward strand.
TGAAAGTATAGTGTACAAACTTGTGCATTGCATTACAATAACACAATATACTGATCTGTTATTTAAATCAGCATTTTGGCTTTTGGGAATTTGTGCCACTAATTCAGCCATCTAGGCACTAAATCATAAAGAGTCATGTAATAAAGAACTCGAGTGCCGTAAGGTGGCTTCTTATATATTGAGAAAGGAAAGTGATGTGTGGATTTTGTCACCAGAATATTAAAGTGACGTAGTATTGTCTGTCTCTGATATGGAATAAAGTGGCTGGTATTGATACTGTATGTCACACATAGAATTTAAGTCAGTAACACTTGAGTGTAAAATGTTGTCACCATATATAAAAAACAGTCTATAAAGGAAAACCACGCAACACCAGTGTTCTGTTCATTGGTTGTATTTTTCCATTCCATCATTTGTCCTGTAGTGTGGAAATTCTATGGTGACTATAATGCCTGTATTTTTATTTACTTTTTACTTACAAGAGTGAGGAATTACTTTCTCCAGAGTCCGCAGGTATTGAGCATAGTATTGTCTGTCTTCAGCACAGTGAGGCCAGAGGCTTCAGGTGACATTTTTAGTGGTTTCTGTCCTAGGTTTTTGCACTGGCTGTTGATAGTTTGGGGGTGTAAGGAGGAAGAAAAACGGCGAGAAGAGCACTTGATTTTTAAAAAGTGCATATTCAGCTGGTTGTGCTGATTGTGGATGCTTAAGATCTCTGGGTATGGCAGCCTCCATTGATCTTTGCAAATTTTCAGTCGAAATAAATGAAGACATAGCTGGTAGAAATTTTGTGTCATTTTGTTTTTCCTTTTGCTTTTGATTACTTCTGATATGTTGCAAGGCCACTGATGCATCCACTTGCTTCTAATCTGTCTGTATGTTTTCACGTAACCCAACTTTGGCAGTCAGAGTTTTTCCTCTGCAATCTACATTTGTAATTTCTTTGTACCTGAGTGTTGTATTGTATAAAGTATCTACATTTGTCTGTGGAGTTACCTTTACTCTATCTGGCTGAAGAAATGTACATAATGGACCCATCAAAGAAATAATTAAATGGTATAATGCCTTGAGAAGAATGCAGAGTGGATCTGCTGCTGGGTTTTGGAACGTTTGACTGCCTTCTTGGGTGGTTTTACTATTCCTGCTTCAAATGTTAAGCGGGGGAAAAAACAGCTTCTGTTCTGGTGACTGACTTGTGTGATGCAATTTTGATTAGCTAAATCTGCCTTGTTCAGTGAAGTTAATGTGGTTTGACAGGACCTTGATTGGAAAGTAATAATTTCTGTTGATAGTAAACAGTTGGTCACTTTCAGCAGAGATAGGAATGCTGCCCTTTGTCTTGTGTGAAGTATGATTTGTTGGTTCAAGTCCTGGTTAAACTCAAAAGGAAAATGTGGGTGGAATGGGAGAGAATATACTACCAGGAGTAGAAGTTTATGGTAGACTCCACAGTCCTCATAAAATTGGGGCTTTATTGTCTTTACTGGCATTGAGACACAAAAGAGGGAGAGAGACATTTTGTCTTTGGAAGCACTTGCAGTGTAAAAGACTGCAAAAGAAAGCTTTGCTTCCAAGACACACAGATTAGAGTAATTCGGCTGTTTTACCCCCACTCCATATTCCTGTAAGATGAAGGAAAAATTATTAGCGTGTTACTGGTCGGTGAAGAAAGACAGCAGTGAGCGTGAGCCTGATGAGTGAAACTATTTTTAGGGTTTAATACTTGATAAAAATTAACAATAGCTTTTTGTTACTATACATATGCGGTCTCACTGGTTGTGTGATCTCTCATTGTAGTAAGAGGGATGGTGAGAAGTTATAAAGGGACTCTAAGTAAGGAAGTTGTTCTTTTTTTTTTTTTTCTCCTTATTGCGACCTGGTCACTGTTACTTGGTGTGAAGGAGGTGATGCCACATGTGACAGGGTGAAAAAAAATGGAGTGTGTTATGGAAACACTTATTTCTTCAAAGAATTCTTGAACTAGAAATTAAGCAATGCTTCTTGCCAGAATGACTGTATAGTTTAATTGTTGAGGGCCTTATTCTGACAGCTTTATCCATGCAGGGGCCCAGCTTCTTGCCTGGTGGTCCTTTTAGCCCCAGGGGGGTTACGGGTGGGTTGAGGGCCCAAGTGATTGAAAAAGTATGTCCCTATTCAGACTTGGGAATGTCATCTCCTGCACTGCCAACTGGTTACAGATCAGCCTTCTGTTATTCTGCCTAGGAAGAGATAGATGTACATGCCTAATTTCTGTTCACACTGTCGCAGAACTAAGCGTTGGCAGCAATTCAGATCACTGATGCCAAGCTGACTAGAACTGAAAAAAATGTAACAAATTAGACCAGGTCTGTAGCTTGGAGTTTGAGCAATAAAGGTAATAAATTGGAAGGGATGGAAACAGCATGTTGGTGGTATTCTTGTCCTGCTCATCTGGATGTGGTCTTGATTCAGCTAATCGGCTGCATTAATTGACCCCACCTCCCATATGCGTTTGCTAGAGAGACTACATGGGAGGTTATATGAAGTATGAACTCTAGCTGAATGCTTTTTTGTAAGAGAGAAGATAATTTTCCGTTCTTATGTAATATTTTCTGTCAAGGCAAATTGAATATGGCTCCCTCTAGAGCCTGTCTACTTTGCAGTCTCCCTCTGCCTTTTATCGTTTTTTTTCGTGTTTTGTTTTTTTTTTTTTTCTCCCACCATGTTTTAATATGGAGCACACTGTTCAGCTCGTGTGGGTTTAGAAACTGATGTTGTGCATAAATGATCTCTTGCATCCCAGCGTGTTATGCAGGTACTGGACTACTGGGGTAAACTAGCTGTAGACAGTCTTCACTGTTACACTTAAAACTACATCTCTTTATGTGAGCTTGGTACTTTGTTATTTAAGGCTGAAAGAAGTATTAATGCTCACTTACTCTT
>NW_009704705.1:9527-21454 GCF_000703405.1 Apaloderma vittatum
TTTTTAACCAAAGAGAAACATTCTCCTTCTGCCTTTGCCAAACTGTTTAGGAGAAGAGTGTCAATTAAAGCCATTTATCTTGAAATGTGCTATTGGAGCAGACTGTTTATACAAGTGTAAGAAATTGTAATGTAGTATTTGGTCTGGTCTACAAGGAAAAGGTTTTTCTTTTTTTTAATTTTTACATATGGGATAGTGGCTATAATGTAGAAAAAATGTTTGAGGCTCTCCTTTACGCATCAATGTTTTCCTGCAGTAGAGGCAGTGTTAATGAGGAGTATGGTTTTTGTTGCAGCATTACTAAAGTAAAGTTGTTACTAGTTTTAGGGTTTATTGTCATCAGTTTGAGTCAGAACAGTCCATGCACATGGGTAAGTTTCTCTGACTGGAGAGTACTCATCAAGGGAATCGAGAATAAGGAGTTACTGGCTAATACAAAGCTGTTGATATTTATCCATCCAGTTGGTGGACGAGTGAGTCAGGAGTTAAACTACACACGGCAGAAGATTGGAGAAGAGGCCATGTTTAACCCCCAGCTCATGATCCAGACTCCACAGGAAGATGGTGCTAATGTACTAACAACAGAAGCACTCCGGCAGCACCTTGACTCTGCGCTTCAGGCCAGCAGAGTACATGTCTATATGTACAACAGGTAAGGAGAAAAACGGAAGTTCTTGTGATGATTTGTAAGAGCTAAAAAATGGGCGCATGCTGCCCTGCATGTATTTTTGAATGGTTAGCACTTCAGAACCTTTTCCTTAGGATTATGTTTTGATCTGTGTGGTATGGTAGCAATGACAGGTTGACTTCTAACCAATAAGATGGGGTATGTGGCGTAGGAAGAGATGCTGAAAATGTACCCCTGTGGGCAGTTCTAAAGTATCTGGCACTTGCCTTGATAAAGGAGTGATGAATGTGTTCCTAAACATGGGACCTTAGGGATGGGATTCCTAACACTGAAAATCCTTCCACATTAGAATTTAATTCACTGATACTATCTTGAGCAGCATAATGACTGTGAACAAATTACTGTCCTTCCAGTAGTTTGGGTATAAAGGGGAATGCAGTCTTGTGAGAAATGGCAGTGGGTAGAATCATGGCAGTCTGATAACGTGGACATGACATTATATGTTTGTGCACACATAATGGAAGTTAGGAGTTGTGTGTTGTCCAACAACAAAATAATAAAGGTGCACCTTAGGAAGGTACCACCTTTGAGCTGGTGAGATGTCTCCCTGAAAAGTGTTTCTCTCAGGGTTGCCACTTAAATGATGATGTGCCTAGGGATGCTGCTCGTGAAGCATGAAGTCCCCTGTATTTCAGCACATCCACCGGATGCCTCAGTGAGCTAATGCCAAGGCTCCAATTATCTTGTACCCAGCTCCTGTCTTGTCTGAGGCATTAGAATTCATGGCAGTGGCAGTTGTAATATAGCTGAAAAATGAGGGCAGAAATCCTAATAATTTCTTTAATCCTGTGTGTGCAGGTCACCTGGGAATATTCTAGTCCTCTGAGTTGGAGCTGGCTTCTCTCTCACTTGTGTCACTAGGTGACATCTCAAGTTACAAGCTGTGTCATTTATGCAAAGATGGATATCTGTCCTTTTAGCGTATGTTGACTAGCCTGTACATCCAAAAGCAGCTCCATTATTTTTAATGAGTTTTACAGAGAATGTGAGAGTAACTAAAACAAATGTCTGTAACAAACAACAAAAAGAAGTCTTTGCTTTTTTTGTGAGGTATAGTACGTCTTTGCTGAATATTTGTGTTTCTCAATTATTTGTTGCTTGAGGCCAATATCTATATACAAACTGCAGTTTTAAATGTCTGTTACATTTTAAAAATAACCTTTCAAAAATTACGCAGGAAAAAAATGCTTTTTTTGTGTCTTACAGGCAGTGGAAATTGGAACATTTGTGTTATAAATCAGGAGAACTCATCACAGAAGCAGGTTACATGGACCAGGTATGTGTAGCAGGCGTGTAGTTTTGAGATTTGTGTATTCCCATGTGCTGCTTATGTTCTTGATCATATTCTAGTGTAACTGTGAGTTTCTTTCTGATTTTGACAGATCATAGAATATCTTTATCCTTGCCTAATTATCACTCCTTTGGACTGCTTCTGGGAGGGAGCAAAGCTGCAATCAGGAACTGCCTATCTATTGTAAGCATGTTTGGGTTTTGTTACAACTTTCTGGTCTGACTGATTTTAATTGTCTAACTGTGTATGATTTTGTTGCATTCCCATTATTCAGATTCTGGTTTAACAGAAAGATAAAAGATAAAGTGTGGTGTCTCTGCAGAATATGCTCATGGATTATTTTTTTCCCATTGAACAAAGAATTTCCTATTTCTAAGAGAGAATTTTTTGGCTTGATTTAAGTCCTATGTTATTTTTCTCATTCTGCTAACATGCAAAATAAGATGTAACTTCTGAATTCAAGCTTTTTTCCCTGAAATAAACATTTCTGGTGGGGGTTTTTGTGGTGTTTTGTTTTGTGTTTTTTCCCCTCAAAATGAAAAAAACCCGTTGATTATCTGAGAATATTTTTCCTAAGGAAGTGTCTTCGGTTAAATCTCAGGTCTTTGTAAGGAATAAATTAAAAATCCTCTGCGTATGGCATCATTAAAGAAACCATATAGTATCTTTTATGGGTGGTTTCTCACAGTTTACGAGTTTACAAGTGTGATATTATATGCCGCAAGTCCTTCAAAGAGTTAATTGTTAATCCGTGCAGGCATTTTGTGTTAATTATGCAAGAGTTAGCATTTGAGTTATTGTTTCTGTCCTGGTTTGCATGTCTCTGTAAAAGCAATTTGCAATGGCCATCTCCTAACCTTTAGTGTACAGTTTTAGATGGGGAAATAAGGGGGTTTGTGTTTTCTGGTTGGGAGATTCAAAATAATGACTTAAGCCTGGTTAAGCAGATACAGTGTGGTTTGAACCACAGAATAAGGCAGCCAAAAGCCTTTCTAGTCTGTCAACATCACAAATTCAGAAGTGGGGGGTGGGAGACGTGACAGTGATAGTGGTGACAGCCGTGGTAGCAGGAAGGCTTGATGGTTGATAGTCAGGCTGCCAGGGCATTTGAAGGAGCACAGTATTGTTATAGATAAACAAAGATCAGCTATATTGATTGATTACATTTGCAAGATGATTATTAGACTAGCAAGAAGTAATCTGATACTATGAGAAAGGCTTTCTTTCCTCAATCCCCTCTCTTCTTACCCTCTCCCCTCCCCCCCCAATTCTTTGAAGCAGCAGTTGGCTGCTTTTTTGTTGTTTAGGTGCTTGATGATTTGTTGTGCTTTGCTTGTAAACTGAAGTATTTTTAACTGGTGAATATTCCATTTTTGCACAATAACTTTGTAAGAACTTAGTATTTTTGCTAAAATTACAACTGGGTTGCATGAAAAGTATATAAACAAATCTAATTAAAACATGCTTTACATTTTATGAAAAAACCTTACCGGGAAGGGTTTTAACTTGTAACAGAAAATAACTCAATTATTTGTGCGAATTCTAATTTTAAAAGTATATTTGTTTCAGTACTTTTGTATTTTTTATGTGTATCATTTTTCTCCTGATTTCTCTTCCAGAGGGAAGCCTCCTTTGCAGTGGATCAACTTTGATCCCTTAGAATTCTTGGAAGAGTTAAAGAAAATAAACTACCAAGTGGAGAGCTGGGAAGAAATGCTGAATAAAGCGGAGGTTGGTCATGGTTATATGGATCGACCCTGCTTGAATCCTGCTGATCCTGATTGCCCAGTCACAGCTCCCAATAAAAATTCCACCAAAGTAAGTTTGCTTGTCCTTGTGCATATCATCAAGAGAGACTGGGGTGTGTGTGGGGAGGTCAGAGAGCGGAGAAGAAGGTTCCATTTTCTTCCAGGCATTATACAGTTCGTATTCTTGAATGATGTAATTTTTCCGTTCCAGTTTTGTACTGTTGGCCCACAGTCACTAACTTTCCCTCATTCTGTGATGCAATGCTTAATCCCTGTATTTGGAGTGGGAATACAGTTGTCAGCTACTGGTGTCGCAGTGTGGTGGTGTGGCATTTGAGCAAATGCGATGCCTCAGACAGACTTAGCTGCTGCAATACACTTGCAGCACGCAGCAAGTCTTCTTTCAAGCTGCTCCAAGTTTATGTATCTCTTTATCAGTCCTCTCAAGCTTTGGACGAATTGCCATCTGATCAGCAAATAATCCGTCTGATTTGTTCAACTTGGTTTCCTGAATGTGTTTCTTTTTGTAGACCTCATAGATTGTCTTTAATGTACATTATTCCAGTACACTGGCTATTGAATTAGAGTATGAGTTTGTCTAGAGTTATGAAACTGATTAATTGCTTCTTTGTAACTTTTTCTAGCCTCTTGATGTAGCCCTTGTTTTGAGTGGTGGATGCTATGGACTGTCAAGAAAATACATGCATTGGCAAGAGGAGTTGATAATAGGCGGTACAGTCAAGAATGGTTCTGGTAAACTTGTCAGGTAAACAAATGTCTAAGGAAAATGCCAGTTTTTCTTTGTTAGAGTTTAGATTTTGGGGCACAGGGAGAGGACCATGCAAAATCTTCTGCCCTTCATGTGCATTAGGTATCCCAGTTTAGGAGGCCATGCCTCAAGAGAACAGAATTTAAGACTGATTAGATAGTTGTTCAGGTTTAAGGACGTGTCATTACTTCCTACTTCTAACCTCAGAGCGATGGTGTACATTGCTCAGATAGCAAGTGTTTTCCTGGCAACTTTCTTGTTTGGAGTGTACGTATGGAGCATAGAACAGTGTTTAAAATACTGAACACCTTTGATCATGTTTTGAAATATGATCAAAGGAAAAAGGGGAAAAAATAATTTGGGTAATACGGTCACTCATTTGACTTCTTTCAGAACTGCAAGATCTCCAGTGAACTTTCTGTCCAGCATCAATACAAAGAAAAGTCTATGTCTCTACCTCTTGAATGTAGTTTTAAGTGACAAAACCAAACTTCATTGTTTCAGACTTCTTGAAGAAGTTATGGAACACTGAACTTCAGTGGGGAAAAAAAAGTAAATAGAACTGTTCTGGAAAATGCAAGCACGATGAAGCATAATTCTTCCATATTTAGAGAACTTTTACTAAAACTAATTTTTTGACCTTTTTACATTCATACTAAACATTGATAAATCTTTCAACAAATATCCAAAGAATATTTTTTTTGTGAAAAAAAATAGTTCTTTAAGCTTCTAAAATTATTGGATACAATTGCAAACTGTGGAAATTCTGAATGGATAGTTATAGCCATTGTGTACTCCTTGCAGCTTGTCAGGCATCAGGAATTTAATCTGGCAGTTCTCTCTGAGAGATAAAAAAAGTACAAGGTCTTCAAAAGAGAAATTCTCAATAGCATTTACAAGATCTCATTAGAAATAAGTGTTCCTGTGGCATCCTCACAGTAATCTATCAGTTGTGTTCTTTATAATGGATTTGTAGGGTTACCTTCATTGGTCCTGAAATTGATCCTACTGAAAATAATTGCAGAACTCTCATTAGCTTCAGTTTTGTCTGAATACTGCATAGATCAGTACACAGAAGATACACAGAAGAATAATTATATTCTGATCAATTTTGATAAAAACATGTGCCCTGTGAAATCAAGAGCTCACACAAGCTCCTGTTAGGGTGTCATTTGGGACTAGATGACATGAAAATAATTTCCTGAAAAAGCTCATTTTATGCCTCTTCCTCCTCTCCTTTCCCTCCATACCGCAGTGCCCAGGCTTTGCAAACCATGTTTCAGTTAATGACTCCTAAGCAAATGTATGAGCACTTCAAGGGATATGAATATGTTTCACATATCAACTGGAACGAGGATAAGGCAGCAGCAATTCTGGAAGCCTGGCAGAGGATGTATGTTGAGGTAAAATTGTAAATAACCTAGATATCGTACTACAAAGTCCAGCTAAGATCTGCTGCCTTCTGTCCTGTTTTTTAAAGTATTTTTTCAAGGACAATGCTTAAGCCGGAACTGAGTCATTGCCTCCTGGTTTTTAAGCTGATCTTAATTTTTGTTTTTTTCTCCTAATTTAGAAGCTGCTTAGTTATTCACTTACAAGAAGCCGTGAAGGTTTTGCTCTTTACTGTCTGGGACATTTTTGCTATGCTGGGGCTAAGAAGGAACCAAAGGGCTAGCTGGAATTTAAAAGCTTTTGGTTGGCGTGGTTATTATTCTGCAGCTGTCTGGAAAACATTAGCCTGCCATGGGCTGGTCTCCCAGTGGCAGCCTGGCTGGGGAAGGCTGTGTGACAGTGCCTGGCCTCTGTGTCCTGAGCACTGACCTCTGTGGCACTGCTTCTGACCTCTGCAAATGGCCGGGCAGAGGGAAAGAGGAGCACTCCAAAGAGATCACTGGCCTCAGGTTAAAGGCAAAACTCATACTTGCAGCAAATCCATGTGGAGTTATGCGAAGAGAACTAAAATTAAATGTTTGGAATGGGCTGAGAATGCAGTAGCCTTTCCTGAAGGATGCAAATTCCTGTCTGATAATCAGTAGTTTGTAAGAAATAATTGCCAAACATATTTGTGTAGCATCAGCATTATCTCTGTGTAGGGTGTGGGGTATTATAGCAACATTAAGGCAAAAGCAGATATGCCATATAGAAGATAGTAATGAGTTTTCTCTGTAGTCACACCAAGTTTTATTTTTTTTTTCATAGGTTGTTCATCAAAGTGTTGCACAAAACTCTACTCAGAAGGTGCTCTCCTTTACTACAACGACCCTGGATGATATCCTAAAGTCATTTTCTGATGTCAGCGTTATCAGAGTAGCTAGTGGCTACTTACTAATGGTAATAAAATAAATACATTTATGTTTCTCTGGTAGTAGAGCAGGGTTTAAATACCCATTTGATTTTTAGCAGTCAGTAGTCCAGAACCTTGTAGGCATATTTAAAATAAAACCTACAATTTGTAAACTTTCCCCTTGGGGTTGTCACCTGTTCCTTTGTGTAATATCTGTGATGTATCTCTTTTATTTATTCTGTTTAAAATCATTTGCAAATAAGTGTATTTTGGATGGGGAAAGGTAACAGTTAGAAAAGGATCTGTTCTAATATTTTGCTTTTTTTTCTCCAACTCCTTCTGTTCTCCCTTGCTTTTTGGTTTAGCTTGCCTACGCCTGTTTAACAATGCTGCGGTGGGACTGTGCCAAGTCTCAAGGTGCTGTGGGGCTGGCAGGAGTCTTGTTGGTTGCACTCTCAGTAGCTGCAGGATTGGGCCTGTGCTCATTGATTGGAATTTCCTTTAATGCTGCCACAACTCAGGTATTTAGGAGACATAAGTCTGCTGTTAAATTGCAACTACTCTGTCAGTAAATGTACACAACTGAATCCTTGAGGGGAAAAAAGCTGCAAAAGTGTTTTGGCTTTAGATTTTCACATGTGCCTTTCTCCTGTCTCGTAGCTTATGCTCTTGAGAAATTAAGTGATCATGCTGTCAAATGATATTAAAGAAAAAGATGGGTATCATGTAGTTTGTATAATTACTAGATTTGGGGGTTATTTGTTTTTTCTCTCTCCCAGTATGAGTGGAGGCATCCAGTTGTACATAGGAAGCTGCAAGTTTTTTCTTTACATCTGAATTTATTAGGGTGTTCAAATTCTGAAAAGATTTTGAATATAACTTGAATTACTGTTGGATATTCTTTGTCTACCCAAAAATTGAATTACTTTTGGTGAGCTTTTGTACCTGTAAATGCTACTTCCTCAGCAGTATTTCAGAATAAAAGTTAAAAGCTGTATCACATCCTTTGATTTTAATTTTACCTTTGGTTTTGTGTACAGTGTAATGTGAAAGTTCCTTTAATTAGCCATTTAATGGCTAGCTGCATGGCAGATCATAAAAGAGCCTTCTTGTTTTTTGTTTGTTTTGTTTCTCCCTGAAGGTTTTGCCGTTTCTTGCTCTTGGAGTTGGTGTAGATGATGTTTTCCTTCTGGCACATGCATTTAGTGAAACAGGGCAGAACAAGAGAATTCCATTTGAGGTAATGACAAAACGGGGACTTGGGGGAGGATACAATGAGACGCCCTGAATAGGAAAAGATAACTGTATTCAGGATTAATTAGTGGTGATTAAAAAGTGCTGTGTTTTTTCTCAGTGCATTTTTATTAAGTCTAGAAATTACTGTTTTTATCAAAATAGGAAATTACAGCTATACATGTGATAATAGAATGTTTTGGAATGTTCGTATTCTTTTTGTCTTGATTTTTTTTTTTTTTTAAACAGGGTTGTAGATTTGTCTTGAAATTTTTATAGGTACCATAAAAAGGCTAATTTACATAATCAAAGTCTACCCAAAATCTCAGCGTAAGTGTGTATAAACTTAGGAGCAAACTCAAGTATGAGTCTGACACTTAAATGATAGAATGCTTTCAATGGAAGAACAAAAAAATGTTAAGGTGAAAACAGAGGATGATGACAACTTAGGAAAAAAACATTTCTCTTTATTTGTATCAACTGTTTACTTTTTCTGTTATGGCCCTAAATTTGAATTATTTTGTGTATTTTCCTTTGGTTTTCTTTTCTGGTGTTTATAATTAACCATGGCTTTTCAGTGTGACATATCAATGTTATAAAATCTAAGATGTTACCACTTCTATAATTCTTTCCTTTTATTGACCTTTTTACCCTCAGTCCAAAGTTTTGTATGCAAAGTATGAACCGTTTAACAGCAATGTATGTTTGCCCGTTCTGTTTTGTATAAGCAATGTCTTACATGTGCTCATTGCAGCTGGTTTGGCATACAGGTGCTACTACCTCCCCCTACTATAACTTCCATATACTTTGAAGTAGCTCATTGGGTTGGAAAAGGATCATGTGTTTATCTTTTTCCCTGACATTTTTGTGTGTAGTCCTTGGGGTTTTTGTTTTGTATTTTGTTTTGTTACATACCCCTTCAAGATGTGTAGAGATGTTATGCCCCTGTGTGTCTAGGATGACACCTTCATTTGCAGGATATCACCTTATTCACTTGACTTTTAAGATGCGTCATTTGTTTTTCAGGACAGAACAGGTGAATGTTTGAAGCGAACGGGAGCAAGCGTAGCCCTTACATCTATCAGCAATGTTACTGCTTTCTTTATGGCTGCCTTAATCCCTATTCCTGCTTTACGAGCATTTTCACTCCAAGTAAGTTTATACGCTGTTTTCTTAGCTCTTACGCATGGTCCCATCATGGAAAGCCGATGATGATACCTGTTAGTGGTAGTGATAAAGTCTGTTCAGTGCTGCTGCAGTTCACTGAACCAGTATGTGATCCCTGTTTACCATAGATCTGGATAATAACAACTGCTGTCTGCCCTTGATTCTTCTCCCATTTATCACACCTGGAGTCTCTTGCATCCCGTTAACAGGTGAAAGAATACCCTGCCCTGCCACAGCTGTGTTGAGTGCAAAACCCAAGACGTATGCAACTAACCAGAAATAAGTTTCCAGAAAGATTTGAGTTCTGAAGTCAAGAGGAAGAGGAGTACACTGTGCTGGAGTGTGTACTATAACATTCCTTAGAAGGAATTTAATCCTTTCATTCATGTTTGTCCAATTTACTACACTTAAAAACTATAACCAAAGTGCACTGACAGCAGCAAATATGAATTTGCCGTAACGATTATTACCCCAGCAGTTTGTATTGCCTTACTCCCAATGTAGTTTCAGCAGACTTGATGAAAACTTCAAGAATTTTACGTTCCAACTGCTTTGAGAGAAAATGTGGATTTTACGTGCTGAACCATATATTGCTTGCTCTCCTTTTCTCTCCTTGTCTTCTTGTATTTGTTTGTGATAATATACCTTCAGGAGTATGAAATATTAAGGATACTGGAGGAAGCTTTCTTCTAAAAGCAAAGGCTCTTTCAAGAAAGCTTTGAGAGTTTCTCCCCTGACTCAAGCAATTTATAGTGCTATCTGACCTTGCTGTAGAGCAGGCAACTATACTTTTTCAGTAGTTGTTTTTCTTCTGCCGTAGCCTGGTTCTCCAATCATTTTTTATTCTACTTGAGCCCTTGGCTACCCAGAGGAAGTGAGGGCTGCAATTTTTCATAATACATTTGGCAATTATTGCTGTTTTCAGAGATTTAAGTATGCCTGCATTAAGCTATAAAATGGTAACCTGTTTATGATTGCAGTTATGTTACCCATAAACATTAATAATTTGTTCACTGTTTCCTTCTCAATAGACAATTTGGTAGTGAATAATACAGAAAGTAAAGGCCTTACTGTTTTTTCTGGATTGTTCATTGTTTAGCAGATGTCTGTGGCAACTGAAACTAGATCCTTAGTCCTGGATGATTAGTAGTATTTATCTCTGCTGATTTGCCAAAACCTAGATGTCTCTTCTTACAAGTGATGTGACAGTGAATTGTTTTGTTTTACAGCAAATATAAGTGTCAATGTGTGAAACATTTTTGGAAGTGTGACACTTCTACTGGAAGAAGTTATTTAAGTCTCCTTGATCTCTGTCCCAGTATCAAACAGTCAACATGTGTGTACCTTAAGCAGCTAACAGGGTACTCAAGATCGTCACTAGGAATCAGAGAAGAAAGCTTGTACTGTCAGGCTTTGTAGTACCCGTGCTTCACAGAAGTTGCTTCAGCCTGAATGCATCTCATATGAAGTACTCAACAGAGATGGGCCATTTTGTCCTAATCGCGTTGCTAAGCAGTTGAGTGGGAGCCACCAAAATTAATTCTTTCTTATCTGATCAGGTTTTGCTCAGCCTTTCTCTGTTCTCACTCTTCACATCAGAGCATGACAGGTTGACTTTGGAACATATGTGGAGACTACAGCTGTAATTGTTGCTGTAATCTGAGTGTAAATTAAATATACCTTTCCAAAAGTCTTCTTACGTTTTGCGTGCAGTGCTGCCACACTCTAGACTGAGTCACTGAAAGTTCAGAAAATGAAGTCTGCATAGCAAAATGACACAAAGTTTCCAGTATGATTTCACCATATTCATGTATGAACATGTTGATATTATTCAGAATAAAACCATCTTGAACAAAGTCCTTTTAAAGGCAGTGATTAATATGAAATCTATGTGTAGGAATGTTCGGCTGTCCAGAAATTAGTGTTTGAGTTGCTCAATCTTTTCTCACATGCATCTGTAATTTGTCTGCTTGCACAGAGTAACCCCTTATAAGTATATAAGAGATGGAAAAATGCGCAAAACGTGGGCAGCTGGAGACGTGTAATGAGGATTTATTGATGCTAGAGCAGTATATACTTTTGCAAGAAAAAGCATGTGAACCTTTTGGAATTCCATGGTGTTCTGCATTAATCTGCCATAGCAGGATCTAACTGTCACCTAAGTCAAGAGTATTGACAAATATAATGTGCCTAAAATAATAACACAAAACCAGTTCTGATCCTCCATGTCTTTATTGAACATCTAGCATTCAAAATGCAAGTGGAAAAAGCAGGTGAACCCTTGGAATCAATACCTGATTGACCCCCCTTGGCGGCAGTAACCTCAACCAGGCGCTTCCTGTGGCTGTGGGTCAGAGCGGCACATCGTTCAGGAGGGATTTTAGCCCATTCTTCCTGGCAGAACTGCTTTAGCTCTGTTGTATTCTTTGGATGTCTCATGTGTGGGGCTCTCTTCAAGTCATTCCACAGCATCTCTATGGGGTTTGGGTCTGTGCTACGGCCTGGCCACTCCAAAAGGTGGATTTTGTTTTTCTGAAGGCATTCTGTTGTGGACTTGGCTGCGATGTGTTGGGTCATTGTCCTGTTGAATCGCCCAACGTCTACAGAGTTTCACCTGACATACAAACAGTCTCACATTATCCTGAAGAATCTATGTTCCCCTCAATGCCTGCAAGCTGGCCAGGCCCTGAGGCAGCAAAACAGGCCCAAATCGTGGTGTTTCCTCCACCATACTTTATAGCTGGGAT
>NW_009704706.1:0-230 GCF_000703405.1 Apaloderma vittatum
GGGAGTGTCCACCTGCCGGAGCGTGCAAAGCACTGCAGAGGGACCTGGCCAGGCTGGGTCAACGGGCCGAGGCCGGCGGGGTGAAGTTCAACCAGACCAAGCGCCCAAACCCTCTTTATGGAGATGAGAGCGCACCAAAACACCAAAAATTGATTATGAAAGGCCGGAAGTGGGCCAAAATTAAACGTGACAGTGGGGGGTTATGATCACCGACTCAATTCAGAGCGCCG
>NW_009704706.1:288-541 GCF_000703405.1 Apaloderma vittatum
GGAGTGAAGTAAACCACCTACCCCAGCCAGGAACTGCAGAATTAGTGTCAAGTTTATACTAATAAGCCACAAAATAAACATGTGGCAGTTGATGCGGCACGCTAGTTTCATCCAGCATCCAAACTCGCCCAACTGCTAATAAACGAAAGGCGGCTTTCTAAACTAGCAATTGGTTTGGAGAGATGTTCCTCTGCAGTTGCACCTTTCAGCAGCCCCTCCTGGCCTTTTCCTGAGTCTCCCAAAACCTGCACCT
>NW_009704707.1:0-295 GCF_000703405.1 Apaloderma vittatum
CAGCTAAGCAATTATATTAAATGGAGACTCGAGCAACAGGGAATTTTCAAGAAGCCCAAAGGTACCCAGTTCAATTATGTGGGGTATCTAAGTCAGTCAGGCTCTCTCAGAAGTTTCCAGCTTACTGCATAGTGAAGGAGCACAGTATCTGTCCCCAGAGGGGTACGTGGAACAGAGAAGGAAAACCTCACTCCAAAAGCAGAGTGGGCAGGAAGCCTGCATGGGTAGGCTTGGTTCCCTCTCAGTGCCAGCATACTGCAACCCCTGCGCCGGGACAACGGATCCTCCTGGTCCC
>NW_009704707.1:396-596 GCF_000703405.1 Apaloderma vittatum
GGCAGCCCTTCGTCCATCCGGGCAGTCATGTTTCCGTGCCACAAATGGGCAGGTTTACAGAGGGGCGGCACGCACATTGTAGCAGGTGTTCCCACAGCAAGCCTGTGCTTCCTCTGCACGTATGTGTCCTGTTTCAGCACATACGCAGAAACAGGAAGATCTATTCAGCTCTAGTGCAAAGACAAGGCTGACAGACAAGG
>NW_009704708.1:0-534 GCF_000703405.1 Apaloderma vittatum
TTCACTCTTGGAGCAAAACTCAATCGTTCGCATTTTTGTGGGCTCGTCTCCAAAATTCCTCCACTTCCATTTCATGGGTTCTGTCAAGGATAATTCAGGCGAACAAGCCTGGAGTCCTGCTGTTCAAAGTTCTCTGGAGAGATCGTCACGGGTGGATGCAGAGCAGCACCACATTTTCTTGCTACCACCTTTGCTCTTGGATCAAAACTCAATTGTTCACTCTTCCAAGTGGCTCAGCTCTAAAATCACAGAGCTTGCATTGAATGGCTTCCGACCAGTATATCTCCAGCAAGCGAGTACAGAGCCCTACAGTTCAAGGTTCTGTGGAGATGTCATCATGGGTGGACGCAGAGCAGAACCAGTTTGTCTTGGTACTCTCTTTGTTCTTTGAGTAAAACTCAATAGTTCGCTCTTAACTCAATAGTTTGCTCTTCCGGGCTTGTTTACTCCAAAATTCCGCAGCCTGAGTTGAGTGGATTGTGTTGGGGATATCTCAGGCGAACGAGCCCGGAACCCTACGGTTCAAGGTTCTGT
>NW_009704709.1:0-217 GCF_000703405.1 Apaloderma vittatum
CGGGCGAGTTAGCAAAAGCCAAGAGGGGTTCAGCCCTTGAGTTTTCTTTGTACTCCTCTCTTTTAATATCAGAGCACATATTGAAACGATAAACACAATGAAAAGCACAAAATATTTCATCAGTGTTGTAACCGTATATTTCCTTTATTCTGAAGAAATATCGAGTTTTTTGAACAGTGCACAGAGGCAGCAACTTCTGCTTTGGACGCCGCTCTCC
>NW_009704709.1:248-960 GCF_000703405.1 Apaloderma vittatum
ACAATTTTTAAAAAAGCGTTAGAGGTCAAAAAAGGGGGGGGGGAATCTTACCGTCGAAAGACTGCTGCAGGTTCCAGCTCAGCCTGAAACTGCAGGGAAAAGCGGAGCAGCTGCTGAACAAAAGTTTAAGATTTTTTTTTTTAAAGAAAGTCTGCAAAACTAATTTCCCACAAAATAGGACTCAATTTCCGTTTAAGAAACTAGCTCTTGCAAATCTCATACAATTCCTGATTTTTTCCAATAGCAATTGAAATTCATTTTATTTTTCGCACATGGACCCAAGAATTTAGACTTAAATTGCAGGAGCGCAGTGGTTCTCCTTTCTTTTTTTTTTTTTTTTAAAAAAAATCTTATATTTTACCAAGTCCTCAAGAAAGCCTTTCAGGAGGGAGAGCTAAGAAAAGTTTCCGCAGAGGGCACCTCTTTGCTCAGTGATCAATAAATGCTTTATCTTAATGTAAACCAGTTAACAACCGCCTTTGTGGCTACTGTTAATTCCATTACACGCATGTTAAAACCAATAATAATTTTAAAAAGCCAATCCCAGACCCCTCTAGCTTGTACCTCTTGAGCCACTAAAGACCATAACGAAGAAAACGAAGATAGGAGGAATAAAAATTACGCGGGTTCTTATGTTGAAGGGGCAGGGGCACGAAGGGAAACTTGTCTTTCCCCAGCCAGATGCGATCGCCGGGTGAGTGCCGGTGGTCGC
>NW_009704710.1:0-468 GCF_000703405.1 Apaloderma vittatum
GCCTGTAGTTCACTGGATCCTCTCTCTGGACATTCTTGTAGATGGGTGTCACATGTGCTAAATTGAAGTTAACTGGAAAACTGAAAAATTTGAGAACCTCCAGAGGACATCTGCCAGGATGGACTTTGCAAACAGTTTGGAGAAGTGCAGGGTCCTGATCTTCTTTAGCCTGGGTAAATGGAGGCTCAGGAACCCATACAGTTGGAGCTGGCACCTGCTTAAAGTCTGGTTTGAGAGACGATGGAGCTTTTCTTGGTAGTGGGAAGAGAAGGAAAAGTCCACAAAGTGCAGTTTGGAAGGTTCAGATGAGAAGTGAGGAAAAAGGGATGTCACTGAAACAGAGATACTTTGGTGTGAGAGGCAACCCAACGGGATTCCTGGATCATCCCATGTGTTTGTGTTTCTAGTAATGACCAATGAGAGATTTGGCAAGGTCAAGAGATGACAGGATGAGAGGTAGGTGGGAAA
>NW_009704711.1:0-5477 GCF_000703405.1 Apaloderma vittatum
GGAGCCCCTGGGGCGTAACGGGGCTGTGCAGGCAGTGATGGGAACCAAACCAAGGTGGCTCTTCCTTGCTTTAGCATCTTGAGAGGGCAATTAAGGTTGCTGCAGAGTCACCACGGCACTTTCTTTTAATAAACACATCCCTCTCCGCCGGAATGACTCTGCTGCCTTTGGATGCTTTGTCTCACTCCTCGGTGGTGTTTGCCAAGCACGTCGCGGCGCAGGGAACGCGCTGCGTCAGTCAGGCCAGCCGGGCTAACCTCTGGCTCCCTTCTGGCAGACAGGTCCTGTGGTGTTTACTCACTCTCACAAAGTTTTGAAGCCCTGCTTCAGGGCAGTCACAGGCTCTCACCACTTTGGTGGTGGCTTATTAGTTAGGTTTAAGCATATATTTATGCAAAACACTGCTCTGCACATTTTAGGGCAATTTTCATGCTGGTCCTTGGCTCTTCTAGCTCAAGTAGTTTGAACCGGACTTTAAAGAAAGCTCTAGTCTTGCTGAGTGAGCTGGGGTCCAGACAACATCCTCCGGAAGGATTTGGTGACTTGCAGGACTTTCCACAGCAGAAACCGGGAAAGGAAACAGCAGGCTAAATCCTTCTCCTACATCACCCCTAAGCAGGGGCACCAGCTGTTCCACTCGAGTCCTGGTCTCCCCTCCGAAGCAGCACGTGTGCGTGGGCACACAGACACGCGCTCAGAAGCCACAAAAGCCGCCCTCGTGCGCGAGGCGAGACACGCGACCCTGCAGCAGGTCCCCTCTCGCTGCGTATCACGCCAAAGAACGAGGAAGGCTGCGCGTGCTTGTACTGGTATGTTTTGTGCAAAGGCTTCTTTTATAGCAGAGGCGCGCTGCTCAAACCGTCGCCCCTGCTGCCGCAGACTGGCACCTGTTCCCGAGTCCACCTGCCCCAGGAAAGACTGGAAAACAACCCCAGCCTGTTCCTTGGAGATTCTGCTGAACGATGGTTTTCGCCCACCTGGCCAGTCCAACTGCCCGCTCTGCCTGAGCAGAGGAACCATCTGCAGCTGCCAGTTCGGGCAGGCTGCTTCGTCTGCTCAAGGGAAGGATTTAACCCTTCTGAGGTTGCGCTGGGACTTACAATGCTTCGACTTTAAAGCCCGGGCTAATCTACTTCACCTGCTTTGCCACACAGTGGGATGCCTTAATTTTGTATCCGCTTCTGCAAGTATAGGTGCCTCAGCTTTGGTCTTCTTTGCAAGCTGCTCATCACTTCCAGTGAAAAGGATATGCTTGGGTAAATCTCTTTGATTTCTGTCACTGAGAAGGAAATTTCCTGCCTTCTTGTAGGGAACGGCATAGAGAAGGACCTCAGTTTTCTCTGCAGCCAGTGTACTGGCGTATCCCATGCTGCTGCTTCCCTGTGCTGGTGACCTCTGAGCAGGACCGTAGTGACTTACCTTCCTTTGGATGGGAAGGTTTTACCCTCATCAAGGTGGGAAAGGCCACTTACAGCCCTGTAGATTTCCCTCAGAACTAGCCACTTTGGACAAATGCAACCTTGGTGGGCCCGTGGCGCATTGCTGCGGGCACAGGAGAGGAGGCTGGATGGTGGCGTTGGCGCAGCGAGGGTGCATTTCCCTTTGGGCAGTGCTGAGAGGCCGGGTAAGCTCAGCCCGTTTGTCATCCTGTGGGGTCTTGGGCTGTCCCAGCCACGAGAAGCTTCCCAGAGAGGGGCAGGAGCCCAGACTGGCATCTCAGTGGGTCTGAGAGGACCTCCAGGTTCAGATGGAGGTTTGGAGCTCAGATGGAGGTTTCTAGTCCAGCAGGTGCTTGGCCTCCAGGGCTGAGCTTTACGTGGACTTGCCATCCTCGACGGGGAGTGCTGCCCCAGCACAGGGTGCAGCTCTCTGAGAAGGAGCTGCCAGCACAGGAGCTGGCAGGGAGTTCCTTGGCGTGCCAAGGGCTGTTGAAGAGGAGGTGGGAGAGGAAGGCAGGGTGAGGTGCTCAGCCTGTGGCACGGACGAGGGGCAGCACTCACAGCCAGCAAACGGGACGATTGCTACGAATGCTGTGCCCCGTGCAGGAGGTGCTGCTGGAGAGGGAGGCACGTCCCGAGCTGCGGTGTGTGCGAAGGATCCGTCGCTGCTCTGGCACAGGCTTTCCCAGAGCCCCGGCCCTGGTGCTGCTGGTGAGAGCAGGATCCGTGGTTGGACATTGCTTGCCCAGACCTGGTCTCACTAAGCAAAGAGGGCTTTGACCAGCATGTCCCAGTGGAGGCGAGGGCTCCCCAGCATAGAGGCTTCCCTTCATTCCTCCAGTGACACCATTCCAGGGGAGCAACTGCACCTGGCTGTGCTGTCTGCTGGCACTGCAAGCCGCCAGACAGCCACCAAGTGTCTTTAACATGACTGAGCTCATGACACAGCATGTTTAGCAAAGGCTTGCGGCTCTAATGCTTCCCACTCCTTGCTTGCATGGCTGGACTACCTGCTCATGCTGTATCCTTGGAGGCGTGGGACATCTGCAGAGTCTGGGATATACCTGTGACCTCCTGCAGGGCCGCTGGTCACAGAGGTCCTCAGGCCAAAGGAAACCATGAAAGCAGCAAGAATGATGCAAGGGTTGAGGAAGATGGAGGGACTGCAGAGGGGAGGTCCTTCCCAAAGCGAGTGCTTTCACCCGCCAACAGGCCAAGGATTGCAGGGATGACCCTGCAAGACTTTTTCCTGGGAAGAAGGGAGTAATGGGGGTATCCATCTTCCAAGGAGGTGACGGTCCTTTCTGGTATGTATGCCAACAGGAGAGTCCTGTAGAAAGCAAACGTTGCTATTTCTTTTACATAAGAAGTCTCCTTTGACAAGAACGAACAGGAAAATTGGTCACGGATTGGTTGATGTGGCC
Organism: Apaloderma vittatum; assembly: GCF_000703405.1. Lineage (NCBI taxonomy): Eukaryota > Metazoa > Chordata > Aves > Trogoniformes > Trogonidae > Apaloderma > Apaloderma vittatum. The sequence goes on from NW_009704711.1 coordinate 2,864, forward strand.
AGGGTGCTGCCTGTTGTTGACACCAAAGGAGAAAGGTGCAGGGTGGGGATTTAAAACCTACTTGAATGAAAAAGTAAACAGAATTCAAGAGATTTGTGTAAAGACAGAGCAAAGGCAAAGGGCTAAGCAGCCGCAGCGCCCAGGGGCGGCCCTTGGAAGTGTAGATTCTTCACACTGGATTTTCCCCTTCGGCTTTCTGGTCATGCAGCTGGAGATGTCCTGCGGCTGCTGAAGGACTCGCAGCTCCTTGCCAGATGTAGGGTGGAGGTATTTCTGCCCTCTGGCCTCAGGCCAGCCCTTCAGACCCACCCCCTGCCACTGGGAAATGGGGTGGGGTGGCCACTGACCCAGAACCCCGGAGTGACGTGTCGTATCATCGCAATGTATTTGCTTAGCAGGAGGGGTGCACTGGGTGGGTAGTGATTTCTGTCCTGCAGCACACAGACAGGACGAGCTTGCGCAGATCAGAGCTTCTGCCCCTCTAGACCCGTTCAGACCAGCAGGATACGGGCACGGGAGGCGGATGCACGCTGCCAGCCACCAGCATGAGGACTTGGGCAAGTGGCGGCTCATCTCCCCGATGTCAGGCATGCACTCGTGGTGCCCCTGCACAGACACATCGCTGGCTTAACTCTTTATTGCTTTTTAAGTCAAATTGTCGCTATAGAGCACCAATGGCCTCACTAACCACGAGGCCCCACCCAGTACCTCTGCCTTCCTCCGTACCCAGGGCCAGCTCGCACCTTCCTAGCATTTCTCAGCCTCCCACTCCAAATGTGTTAGAAAAATGCAAACCCAGCAACAGCTGCAGAATGGTTTATCAATGGCTTCTTTATTACCTAGCATGAAGGAAGCCCACTGGTTAAAGCTGAGCGGAGAGTCCGGGTCTCACACATGAAGCAGGTGGTTTTGGGTAGAGCACTCTCCAAGACAACGACCAAAGGGGTGCTGGACCCCAAGCAGGCGGTAAGAACACTTCCACCTGTGCCCCAGGGGCTGCAGACGTCTGCACGGGGCTGCGCACGCTGCGGCAGGGGGATCACATCTGTGGCAGCGTCTCTGCTAACGGTGTGAGGAAATACCCGGAGAACAATGAACCCTGAATCATTGCAGACGCCTTTGGAGCAATTTTCCGCACTTCTGAGAGGGACAGAGGTGGGTGCTGTGCTGGGAAACCAAGGCAATCCTTCCTGACGTACTGGGGGAGAACTGCCCCGGTCTGTTTGGTGCACAAGAAGAGCTGTCGGCTGGTGAAGTTGTGGCATTTATTAGTTCTCCGCAGGGTGCAAAGCTCAGTGTTTTGAACTCCCCCAGTTACTTCTCTGGATTCCATGGATTTATGGATAATCTTTTGCACTTGAGGGAGCTCAGAGGTTCAGTCTGGGCAGGCCCATCTTTGAAATTCCTGCACTTGGGCAAATTACCCACCGAGCACCGACCTCCCTCCAGCCCCACGGTGTAATGGCCCCGACCCTTCCAGCAGGCAAAACCGCCTGCCTCTCCGTCCACACCACACCACGTGGGGCCAAGCTGAAGCTGATTTTCTTTTTCCATGGAAGATTTCTGCAGACACTGTAAAACAAAGTAAACTCTACAAGGCTATGATATTCTCATACCTAGAAATGGAATTTACCGTTGTCAAGGTAGCCTGCAGATACCTCTGTCAACCTAAAGCTTCTCCTCATTTGCTGTAGCTCCAGCCCATGTACTCCATCCAAGCAAATCTCTGATGGCTGCCCAATCCTTGCACCCACCCCCCTACCCACAGTGTGCTGGTGGTGCAGAAGGAAGTGACGTGGTGCTGCTGACCTTCGGAATTCAGCGCACACAGCACAGGCCGCCGGAGAGCGGCGTAGGGCAGGGTCTCTCCTGGTTTATGTACGCAGTGCCAAACGCCAGACAGCGAATGGCTGTAGGTTGTGGGTTTGCGGTGAGCTGGAGCTGCTCCTCGTGGGGAGGACATGAAGCTCCATGAGCCTGTGCTGCAGCGCTTCCCTGTTGTCACCAGCTGTGGACGGGAAAAATGTTTTCCAGTGAGACAGACGCATCGCTAGGATGTGAAAGCCAGGTCCACCGAGTCGCTCTGTGAAACTCCAGACGTACATACACAGACGGAGTAATCTCCAGAGTCATCTTAATTTTGTCACAAGTTCATTATAAAGCTTGGTAAACTATCCTTTGTAAAATATCCTGAGATCTTCGGTGGAGCGCGCTTTGGAATTGCAGAAAGCATTCCTTTCATCTCCTTTACTAATCAAGTAATATGCACAAGAGAGATTGATCCCATGCATTTGCCTCTTTATCTCCATAGACCTGTCTTCTTCCCTCTCACATACATTTCAAACTTTTCTTTTGACAGAGGCTCTTAAGGAACCTCAGCACTCCCGATGTACGATGTACGCAGTTTCTCACTTCACAAGCCTCAATGGGCTAATTATCGTTAAAAGGGGAGCCAAAGGTTTCTTCTTTCACTTTGCTAAAAGCTGAGCTCCTAACACGCTGAGGGTTGGATTGTTTGTTTAACAGAATAAAACTGAAATCTTAACCCAGCTCTAGTGAGGCCGTGACAGCGGCTGAGCCCGCCTGGCCCGCACTGAGGGAGTTCACAGCTGCC
>NW_009704711.1:5519-8630 GCF_000703405.1 Apaloderma vittatum
AGAGGGAAATACGTAACTAGCTCGATGGAGATGGGCACCCGGCCAGCTGCAGTTGGTCCCCGGGTTTGAAAATTAGGCGCCAAATGGTTGTTTTGAAAAAAACCCTGGGTTTGTTTTCATGAGCTTGGAGATCGGTGCCAGGTTTTATATAATAGCAGTGCGGGCGGGGGGAGCTCTGCACGCTGCCCTCCCAGCGCTCCGCTGGAGCAGCACTGATCCAAGTGACTCTCGGCGCAGAGCTGGGATTGCTTCTGGCTGATAAAGCGAGCTCTGTGAACTCGGAGGAACTTGCGCTTCAGAGCCAGGCCCCACCCTCCTCCACGGCACTCTCCAAACCGCCAAACGGCCACCAGATGAGGGGTTTGCTTCTGCTCGGAGCGAACGTGATCTCCACGGAGCGCTGGGAACCCGGGGCTGACCCGGCAGGCTGCGCCGGAGCCTCCTGCCCCTGGATCCCTGGAAGTATAACCAGAATGAAATTCAGCTCCGTGTGTGAAAGTCAAAACTCCCGACGTTAAGATATTATTAGCCTGATATTTCATTAAAGGTGATGTGAATAAATCCCTTCCTTGATCTTAATGTGTTATTTACCTGTATAAACAGCAGGTAGTTATGCACACAAACACCCCTGGCTCCATCTCTGCCGGCAGCCTGGCGGGAAGGAAATGGCACTGTTGTTCCTACCTGGCCACCTTATCTGGTTTTAGTGCTGTTTTCACAGTATTTTATGCCAAGAAATCTGTCTTCAGAAGAATTCCTGAGCTCTGGGGAGCCGGTGGGGGGAAGGCTCAGCAGCTGACGCTGCACTGAAGGCTGTGGTGGATCACGCTCGGCAACACTCCTGCCTGGCACGGGCTGTGCACGGGTTCTGCTGTAGGACGTCTCTCCGTCGCTTTTGTGTTACAGATGTGGCTCCTTTTAGCATGTGGTTTTATGTGAAAAAATGGCAAAGTGGAATTATGGAAAGCCGAGGAGCCCTGAGCACTGACACACACACCCCCCAGTTTCTTCCTTTGCCACTTTTCTGTTGAGCTGGAGGAAACTATGAGGGGTTTTAAATTAAATTTTCATTTCTGGTCACATGAGACAAGGGTCTGGTTCTGGTACAAGAGCCTAAAGGGCCTCCTGACCGTGAAAGTCACTCACCTTCCTGCCACAACAGAGTGAACAATCCCAAGCACAGACCTGAATTCTCCTCTCCTGGCCTGGTTAATGCTTCCCCCAGCGTGATACGGCTTGAATTCTGCCTCAGTAAGGAGGAGGATGCTGCAGCAGAAGAATACTGTTATTCAAGGCTCCTGCCAAATATTATAGGGCTGGAGTTAGAAATAAATACGCCTTCTGCACGTTGCAGTGTGGTGTCTTGTCTTGAAAAAAATCCTTGTTCTACACAGTCTGCTGCCTGCTTTCATTTCCCACCACTGCACTGTGTTCCTCTTTGCTCTTTTTCACGTCTCGTAGCAAACTTTCTTACAGCAGATGAGGAGGATCTCATCCATGACACATGGTGAACTATTAACTTTCGCTACTTGCTTCAGTACTATCGGTCCTGACACTGCTGGGAGCAATTTCATTCAATGAAAGCTGCAATTCTGGAGCAGAAATCTGCGGTGCTTCTTCCAGACTTGCAGCCATTGTTAGCAAATTTTTAAGCGCAAATGTTGAGGGTGAATTGATTTTGGATTGATAGAAAAATGTTCTGTGCTCTGTGTTCAATCCTTGGCTTTTCCAGAAATATGTGAAAGTATCTGAGACAATTGATTAAACATTGACAGGCTGTTCAGAGAGAGATAAGGAACATGAGGCAGAGGGGAAGTGAGGCGGCTGCAGAAAAGACAGAACTGAATCCTGCTATTAAAGACATACAAATAATAAAGTGTAGAATGAAAAAAGGGAAGGCATGGCAGCAGCTGCTGAGAAACCAAAGTAGCTGAGGTAAGAAATAGCAGTGGAAATCCTGTGTTCCCGAATTTGTGAAAATGTCAGAGTCATTCTGAAATCCCAGACAGGATCAGAAAACTTGTTACACCCAACTGTACAGGAAACTGGTCAACGACTGAGAAGATGCTCTGCATCAAAAGATACGTGAGATTTGCCCTTTCCATATATAAGTAATCTCTTCATTTATCTGATGGGAGAAGCACTCCAGGGCTAAGCAGAGTCTACCACTGCCGTCTGTGCTCTCTGACACCCCCAAAATTCTTTCTTATCCTACCCAGACAGACACGTTGCAAGGATCTTTGAGCCAGAGCTCCATCAGGGTGGAACCTGGACACACACCAGCCTTCTCCTGTGCTCTGTTTGGGCCATCACTGAACTGTCAAGGTCCTTAATGAAAAACTAATTGCTAAATACTGAGAGACGAACAAATGACAACACTGACTGTGGTTCAGTGCTAACCTGCATCAGCAGAGTGATCCAAGAGGACGGGTAGTTGAACAGATGCTAATTCCATGGCTAAAGCTTGCATTGTACTCCCTGTAAAACGCAGTTGTCCAGTGGGCTCTCAGCTTTTGTACTTCCCCTCCTCCCTCGCTGCTTTCCTCTCCCCATCGCACCCCCAAACTGTTCTTTTTAGCAGAGATTGGAAAGTGCACATCCACGTTAACAAGGAGATAGGTGCCGAGGATTAAAGTGTTCAAGTGTTCTGGTTACTGCTAAAGAAAAGGACCTTCTAAAAATGTAGAAAATATTAGGTATTAGTATTGAGACGTGTTTCAGGAAGTATATTTAGCAAAAAATATTTTACTGCAACACAGTCGACATCAACACTGGTAACACTAGAAGAAATAAAACCCCAAAAAGCCCAGCTTTAAACAGTGACAGTTTCTAAAGCATTATCTAAAAAATCTGACAGAATAAGGAGGGAGTTTGGGCTAAACCTCATGAAAAAAGGGGATTTACATTACTTTATCAATCAAAGTTGGGCAAAGGGCTTTAAAGCATTTCCCAAACATGACAGACGCGCCGAGCCTCACGTCAAATGGCAACAGAAGAAACTAGCTAACGCAGAAACCTTACACGGAGGCTTTCAGCATTCCTAAAATATTTTTTTTTACTGGCTTAACGCAGCCAAAGCTTCTCAGCGGTGCCGGGACCCGCAAGCAGGGC
>NW_009704712.1:0-19835 GCF_000703405.1 Apaloderma vittatum
GTGGCTCCTCGTGGGGCTGGAGCCTTCCTGGCAGCCGGTCCGTGCTGCGGCCTATGCGAGCGGCCCGCTGAGGAGCTCTGCGCTTGAGGAAGGGGTTTTCCCTGCCTGTGCCTAAGCAGCTCCACCACAGCAGAGAGCCCTTTGTTTTTTACCTCGGCTGGAAGCTGAGGCCCATGGTCGTGCTCAGACAATGCAAGTCCATGAGGTGTGTGCCCCGGTGCTGGGGAGTGACCCTGGACCTCTGTCTGCGTGGACAACCCACGTCTAGTGACACTCCTCGGAGCTGAGAGCAGTCAGCTTTAAAATCTTTTCACAAACACTTCTACAAACATCCCAAATGCACATAAATTAATAGTGAAGACCCGCGAAGACAATTACAGTCAGGTCCTTTGACCTGGACGTTGGAGTGCAGACGCCTTAAGGAGTGAGGCGTGTATGGGAAAAGAGTTTTGAAATGTGAAATAGTTTTGCACTTTTCCCCTTCTGATGATGCAAAAATGCTGAAGTTCGTGGCCTCCTTGGTTTATTACACATTTCTGAAGTATTATTTGCTTGCTGGCATACACTAAGAATACTTCAACCTACTTTCATTGCTGGTAAAACTCAAAGTCTTGTTGATTTAATGCAAACCACTTTCAGGGTATGTAACTATAAATTATTTCAGCTTCAGTCTCTGAATATCCTTCACTTCAGATCCTAAAATTACAGCATAATATACTTATTTTACAGTGTCCACATCAGGATGCATGCTTTATCATATGCACACACACCCCAAAAAACCCCAAACAAACAACTAGCAAAAGTGCATAGCAATAATTTGTGTCAAATATGTTGGCCTGTGTACATTCCTATCCATTTGCAAATTTTTACTGGATGCGCCCTCCTGCACGCAGGTATCTTGCTTCCTACTTCACTCTGCAAAGTCTACTCAAGTCATGTTAGTATTATTAGTGATGAACTATAAGGATAGAGGTAAAAACAAGAAGAGGGAAAAATTTGGATATACAGACTGTACTCAGACCTGTGCCCATTCCACCTTAGTCTTGCAAGCATTGGCTTCCTGGGCGAATATTGTTTCCTTCACACAATTTAACTCTTTCCAAATTAGTATCCGTTATTGCAAAATAAGTTATTCAATGTAAACCTGAGTTCTTGATGCTTTGCCTTCTCTTAGTAAGTTGCTTTGGTCCGCCGTGCTGAAAGGCGTGTGGGGAAAATAGGAAGCAAATAATATACAAGTTTTCCCTCCACTGGAAAGAAGTGGTACTACACATCGTAAAAAGCATATTCAAGGGAAAACGGGCTTTGTCTGGTGAAGGTTTACGTGAGATTGCTAAGCTTGACTTTTAGAGGACACAAGCACATGGTTAAAGCTGAGTATACAAAGTATTCTGCTAAGCAAGACTAGGACTACTTATTCTCACCTACTTTGCTGAAGCAAAGTCTTTAAGCTGCATTCCCTCTGAGTTTTAAAAGGCTGTGAGCCTGCCAGGCTGCCCTGTGCAGCCTGTTCAGTTACTCTAAGGTTGTTTCTCTTGCTTTAGCACAGTTAGTATTCACCTAACATTCATCTCAGGGTACCACGCTATCACTTGCAAGGTTTTACAAAGGAAAAGCTGTTGCAAGAATAAGATTGTTTTACAAAATTCTTAACCTCAGTGATGAATTGTGTCTCAGCCCTTTCTGCCCCTGAATTTGCTCTTTCCTCTTTCCTCTTCTCGACTCTTTCCACAGCCTTGCAAGTCCAAGTACACACAGCTCATCAGGTAACTTTAGCTGTAAGTATAAAATTCAAATATTTAATCACTCCAGAGACCTCTAAAACCTTATGTGCTGTCACATTTCTGACACTTAACATTACTTAAATTTCTTAGCCTCTGTAGAGAGCCATTGGATATTTTGCAATTAACGTATTTCACTTTTCTCCTGGATAAAATAACTTTTAAGCAAAGGCTCAAAACAAACTTTTTCATGTCTTGCAAGTGGAAAGCCATCCTAACTAGTGCTCTGTAATATCCCACTTTTTCTTCCAAGTTACATTAGAAGAGTGCTCAAGTGTACCTGCAGTCTGCACAAGAAGCTCATTTGCAAGCAAGCTAAGATAGCAGCAGCTCCGTAGCCAGATCAGTATGCAGCATGCCAGTTACTCTGCCAAGAAATAGGGCAAATGTATCTCGAACTCAGGCTTCAGACATGCCTTCTGTCTCTGGCTCCAGAAAAAAAAAGTAATCCCTTATCCTTACGGCTTCATTTTGACACAAGTGAACAGCTTTTTCATAAAAGCCTGATTATCAAGGGTCTAGGAAGCCTGGGCATGCATAAATCCCTGGGTCAGATGAGGAATGGGAATTTAACAGAGTCGTAAGTGGCCTAATTACAGGCTTGTGGGAAGCAGGTTTTGGCAGGAACCACTCAGTCTTACCGTAGCATTGGGAAAAAGAGATGTTTGAAGATCTACATTTCCAGAAAGAAATGCATTAAATGCTGGATGTCCAGCTCCCTGTGCCTTACAGAGCCTTGGCACTGCATCATTGTGAATTTGCCAGGGCAACCAAATTCTTATGTGAAACAAGTATCAATGCCATCTAGCTGGCCTCCAGACTCCCTCACAACTGACCTTCCTTCCTCTGGTACCACTAATGCATTTATCCATCACCAGTATGCTACTTTGAGCAAATCCACTCTGCTCCTGCAGTCACACACCCCTGCAGTCCATACTGGCCGCAGGTGGCAGCCCATGCGTTTTTAGCGGTCAAAGCCAGCATTTTACCATCTGGCCTCATCACCAGCTTTCTGCTATCAAAACATCTGCTCTCCTGCCTCAAGTTAGCTGTTGGCAAGACCACGTTTTCCACTTAGCCGGTCATGGAGTGCCCTCAGCTGCTGAAATGAAGTTACGACAGTTTGTCCAAGAACAGTCGTATTTTACTTGAGCATGGGACAAACTAAAGAGCCCCACGAATAGCATTATCACTGGAATACCTACCAGCATATGTGGGTGATAAAAATTATGCAACATTTTTCTAGAATATCACTCCACAGCAGCTGTGTTAATAAAATTGTGGCTTTTACACGAAGTGCTTCACAACCCTTTGCAACTTGTCAGAAGAGAGAGTGGCTATGTCTGAAGAAACTATTGCCAATTTTACTGTATTTCAGCTGATTAACTAGGCCTCATTTCTGCTTCCCTAGCTCACCTCCCTCATTTGATTCTTCCAGTTTAGCCTTTTTTTAACACACTAGCTCCACACAACCCCGTATGTTCTGCTTTTTTGTTCCACACTTTCCCTGTTCTTCAGGGCACTTGCTGTTGTATTTCCAGTATAGTACTCATTTCATAGCCTGTAGGGTATCTGCCACAGGCAGCCTCACTAAATAAAGTATAAAACACGTAAAAGCTGAATGAGATACAGAATTAAACATTTGCTCTGATGCTGCTATGTGGTTTCAGTGTGACACTTCCCTTGCAGAATTCTATTGTCACTGAACATTGTCACACACAGGTGTGATGCCTCTTGTACTCCCTAACTCACTGCAAAACTAGGGTAAAGCCTGTGTTTCTACTATAATTTAAGTATTTTAATTTCCTCTGTTCGAAGCTTGGCAAAGTTTCCGAAGACCTGAGTTCTTTTGCAGTTTCATTTCAAGTGATCTGCTAATGAAAAAGCAGGCAGTCTACCAACAGCTTAAGGCAATCATATGTTTTCCCAGAAAAATCTCAAGAAAAGAGGGCAATTAACCCAATAATTACAGAGTCTGTACTAGTTTTTGGTTCCTTCTGGGGTGGTGCCAAGGTCCGTTCCAACCTTGCCAGTTTGGTCTGGGTCCCCTGGGGCTGGCAGGAAGGCAGGGCTTTGTGGTGATTATAGGATCCTGTATGAGGTCCCCAAAGACAAAAATCTCTTTCCGTTTCCAGCCAGGATGGCTGTCTGACTCTAAAAGGTTTTTCCCCTAGCGCAGAGATCAAGTATGGGAAATAACAGAGACCAAATCAAACATCAGTGTCAAGCCAAGACAGCGTCAAAGAAACTCAGCTTTTTCTTATCCCTCGCTGCTCTCTCAGTCCTTCCCTGTGCTGTTTGGGTTGAATGAGATCTCACTGCTTGATTTTGGGCACTAGCCCCTGCACTCAGGAAGTGCAGTAACATCATACAGCATCTACTTTTAAGAGTGAAGTCAGACTACAGGTTTGCACATTGTGGTATTTCTCACAAGCAATTTTTTCACAGCTTGACTTGTTTTTCTTGCACATGCCAGACCAAAATAAAGATTATACTAACCTCAAAGTTAACAGTTCTGCAAAAGCAAAGGTTCTAAAGCTTTTGCCCTTACCTCTAAAGGTTGATAAAAATTGTTAGTTTAAGCTTCGCAAGGTTAGTAGTTGAGGATGTGTCTGCACAGACAATAGTGTCAGATATATTGTTTCCTTCAATGACATTCTCTACAGCCTCTGTTTGCCCTCCGTGGAGAACAAAGAGTGCGACTGTGTTACTGGTCCATAAGAAACAGTTTAACCTAATGACAACACATGCAAGTACTTCATGCTGTGCCCTCTAGGAATCACACCCACTCTGCGTCTGCCTGCAATGTGAATCCTGCTAAGCGCTCACTTAGTCAAAGAGTATCTGACCACAAGATGTTTAGAGAGTCATCCTGGCACCCTGGACACTTGCCCTGGTTTGAGAGCACCAAGACAAAAATCTTCTGGAGCTGCCCAGACCACATAGCACTCACTGTGGGGGAGGGGGGGCAGCTGTGCCTATGGGATGGAGAGGATGGGTCAAGTAACCCAAATGGACCGATCAGGACATTCCTTCCCATGGTGCTCAGTATATAAGGGCCCTTAAGGTGATCCTTGCGGCCTTTAGTGCTGGGGGGACTGCTACTGGCTGTTCGTCTTTTCTTCCCTGCGCTGCTGGTGTTCCTGCTTCCTGTTTTCACACTGCAGAGAAACACTGGTCATCAGGACAGGTCACCTTCTCCTGCCTTCTCAGGTGGGAGCCAGCACAACTGCTCTAAGGCTTCCTTTTCTGGTTTGGGGTTTTTTTGGACTGTCATCAGGACTCTAGGCTCAGGCACTCCCATCTACTGCTGAGTCCTGTCTGGGACTTTCCCACTTGGGACCTAATTGTCATCTGGAATGTGTGGGTTCTGTATTAACATATTCTCTTTTATCTTCAAATACATTTACATGCTCATATGATATCTGTATATAGCTCAACATCTTCATTGTTATTGTTACTTTTTTTTTTCATTAAACTGATTCAATTTTTTTTCCAACCTCTCTGCCTAGCTCCTCTGTTATCCTCCCCTGGGAGTGTGGTGGGGCTATCACAGAGAGCATCTGTCAAAATTTAGTGGCTGGTCCATCCTTAAAAACTTTGACACAACCCATATTGGCAAGAGCAACTTTTTCCAGGTGCTGCTTCAGCTAAGGCACTGGTGATTTTCAGTATGCTGTTGAAAGCTCTTGGAACTTCATGAGACCAGGACTTAAGATTCCACATGCCAGTGACAGAATGGTTATGCACAGAATTAGTCTGCCTCACATATAAAGGGCTGCTAGGCCCATTATGCAACTGCATCAGTAATGCAGCAGGAACAAAGATCTGTGTGATGGTAAAGCATCATGCCCAGTATTAGAGACACTTGGCTTCAAACCTGAGGAACAATTGGAGTAGTGTTCTGTGCCCTAAAAGAACTGTCTAGATTCTTTTGCTTTTTTTTTTCCTCAGTGCCCAAATATCTTAAACATAAAACCTCCTTGTTAAAGGAAATAATGCCAAAGGGTAGTCAAAATCCTCTAAACAGAACAAAGAGTTCACTACTTCAGTTGGTTTGTTTCCCTTCCTGCTTTCCCTTCTCCTTTCCAATTTCAGTCTTCAGCTACTGAAGGACACAGAGCAGGAGACAGTTTCCAACTGATCAGGCTAAACATTTATTTTCCCGTCTACGAGTAGAAAAGCAGTTTCCTGAATCCACAGAGAAGAAGTCAGTGTTACTGGTGCTCAGATAATGCAAGCAACACAGGAATAAAGTTATGAGATATATGGGGTAAAAGCCCATGTCACAGGTTATCTGTCTTCTTGATACTCCTTTCTCTCAAGAACAACCATATCTGTTTTTCATGAACATGTTGCCAGTAACTAGACATGTACAAGGCACTTACGACTATACATTATAAACCTGAAGCACAAAAGAGAAGAACAAGTATTTAAGAGATTGAAAGCATTTGGTGCCTTATTTTCTGTAATTAACTATGCCTGTAGAACAAAACAGCTACAAAGAACTAAACGTTCTGACAAACAGTAATATGAGTCCTTGTTCCTAATTCTCCACAATTTCATATAATGTTCAGATTCAGCAAGACAGGGATCCATGCGTTATGCATGCCTAAATGTAGAGGAAATCTGAGAAGTTAAGAGTTGAAAGTAGAAAAGTTGATGCTCTACATAAAACTGAGTTGTTGGGTAATTAGATACAAGACATCACTTCCTTTCAGCACTGCAAGTACTGCAGAGGATCTCTGCTATCAAAGCAAGATGTATAAGAAGCAATCCTGAACAGAGCAGAAGAAATAGCCTGCTCAGGAAGAAAAGGTGGGCTGAAAGCTGCTTTTATCAGAGTTAAGTGAAGCAACCACAACATCTGTGAGAGAAGGTTATCATGCTCTTTTGCCCATTGGAATTAGATTAAACCCTTCTTCAGGGTGGGCTCCTTTCTCCATGGATCCACAGGTCCTGCCAGAAGCCTGCTGCTGTGTGGGCTTCCCACCTTCATGTATCCACCTGTTCCAGTGTGGGGCCCTCCTGGGCTGTAGAGTGGATGTCTGCTCCACAGTGAACCAACATGATCTGCAAGGGACACCTTGTCCCATCGTGGTCTTCACCACAGGCTGCAGAGGAATCTCTGCTCTGGTGCCTGGAGCACTCTTTCTTCACTGGCCTTAGTGTCTGCAGAGTTGTTTCTCTCACATGTTCTCACTCCTCTCGCTGGCTGCAGTTGCACAGTAACTTCCCACCCCGACACTCGGCCACCTTCTTAAATATGTTACCACAGAGGCACTTTCTCGCCTTAGCCAGCAGTGAGTCTGCCTTGAAGCTAGCTGGCATTGGCTCTATTGGATATGGGGGAAGCTTCTAGAAGCTTTTCGCAGAAGCCACCCCTGCAGCCTTGCTCTACCAAAACCTTCCCATGCAAACCCAATATACTCAGTTAACATTTAATGTCTTTCCTAGATCTTTAAGATCCTTTCCAACTCAAGCCATGCTATGATTATGCTACCCTCCACCCTAATATCAAAGCAGCAAGCTTAAACAAAAACATGTAGAAAGGAGTTAGCACCATATGTTACCATCAAATTCATTGTTCATCAGATTTGTCATGACAGAAAGACATGTTCACAGAATCCGAGAAAAGCTTCTCAGAATTATGCTTTTCAATCAACTGTTTTCTCTCTTGCATAACTTAAAGACATTCTCTATTTTTTACCTCCATTTTGTTTTATAGATGGATCAATGTAGCTCTTCCAGGTAAAAGTACTTGTTATATTTATGCAAGTATTTAAATGACCGGCACTACATTTAGTTTATTAGAGTAACACTTGTCCTGACTGCTAATATGAAGAGTTGAAGCATGACATTAGTAAATCCAGCATACCGAAAAAAAAAAATCACACACAAAAAGTGGCCTCTAGTAAAAGTTAAGGCATCTAGGAAATAGAGGCATACAAAATCTGGTGTCCTGGCCTCTTTAAGAAATGAGAGCAGGTGGTGGTTAAGACAGGATAGATAAAAGAAAAGATGAACAAAAAGTATGCCCTAAATAGCTAGGTGTGAAAGTGAAAAATCCCTACTAGGTTTTTTCCAGCAACTCACTTTGATCTTTTCATTCTCACATTCTTTTCTGATTGAAGCTATTATTAGCATCAGCCACCCAGGGAAGGTAGGTAGGTCATTGCATTACTTTCCTCTTCCTAAGCTTAGATGCATGGTTCACCAATGACCGAAGACCCCAGGTAGCTATTGGACACCTTTTTTTTTAACTAGGGAAGCCAGTACCTTGAATAAAGCTTCTATTAGTACACAAAGAAAAAAATTAAAGGAAAAAAAAAAAGGCAAGGGAAGATATTTGACAAGCACAAACAAAACCAGAACTATGACTTTAAACCTGCTGGCAAAGGGAAAAAGTCTATAAGCCAGAAGGGTAAATATTGCTGTCTAAACATGGAGAATCTGTTTGAGAAAAGTCACTGACACCGCAGACAGGACAGATGCTGTAGAGTAAGAAATACACATGACTTCCAGCATCATAGTAGATGCTTTTCCATACACCTGCATTAAGAAGAGGAAGTAGGAGTACTGAGGGGAAAAGTAAGAACTCCATTCCACAGCTACAAACCGACCCAGGCATTTTGTCCAGCACAGGGGATGTTTTAGGAAACTAGTTCTATCCAATCTTATCTCTATTTCAAACTCATATTTTAAGCAGGTTTGAGTTGTGGGTTCTCAGTCGACCTTTTATGTTCTCTATTACCTGACATGCAGCAGCTGGTTCAAAGTTTTGTGAGCAGTTACTATTGACTCAGATCAACCACAACAAATTTCTTGTGTAACAAGTACATCACGCTTTCATCTCTAAAGCGTGTAGTCATAGCCCGCTGCAAATGCAAAAGCAGAAAGATAACACTCAGCTGAACTTAGAACAACTTAAAAATGTGAACACTAATAGTTACTGAATCTCTGCAATGACAAGAGAAGCTATGGTATTTGGCAAAGAGCAAGCCTTCATAAAGAAAGCAAAACACAAGTTCAGAAACAGGAGGTGATAGCTCAACCCACAACATGGATTACTGGACTTTTGAGATGAGAATGAGCTAATTTTAGCTGTCATTTCAAGTAGAGCAAGGCACTTCCTCTAGCAAAAGAGTAGCAGTGACCTTCACAGCAAACTGTGAGTTTTCCCCTATCAAAGTCTTGCTTTAGCTTTAAGAGTTCCTGCTTCTATTTTAGACTTCCAGGAGGGCTAGTGTGCTGAAAGACCTATCTTCTTTTTTTAGATACATCAACCAGAGTAAATAAAAAATATTACCTCTCCCTTGTCTGGTTTGTATCATTAGATTCTCATGGCAGAGATACTGCCACTACAAGCTTGCTGACTTTTCTCAGTTATGTAGCTTTTTGCTGTTAGCCTTGTATGACAAATTTGATTATCAAAGAATTTGTAAACTTCTGACTCTAACAGATATGAACAGCTTTCAGCCATCTGTCAAATGGTGACAGGGACTAGTGGTGGGGGTTCCTAGTGATACCCAAATTATAAGTAAAATGTAGGAAGGAAATCTTCCAATACTCATTTGCATGAAGTATATGTATTTTTAAAAATTAGAACTTCATTTTCCTGCCCTTTCACTCCTCTTGGTCAGACATACAGTGCTTAAGGAAACACAGCTGCTTCTAGAACAGCAATACTGGTTGAAAGGAGTAGAAAGACAGTAAGCTTCTTTAAGAATTCTAGTGATGAGAAACTCTAAGTTTCTGCCCTTTCAGCAGTTAAACAGGCTGTTCATATTTGTATGTGCTTCACAGAAAAACAGGAAAAGATCACCTAAGTGGAAAATAATGTGGTGAGTGTTGTTTTGCAGCTACCTTAGAGTGCTTTAAAAAGACATACCAAGACATTAAATATACATGGCCATTTGTGGCTGAGACAAATGTTTTCAAAAGCACTTCAGTACCACACAGAGCACTGCATCAAAACTCCACTTCAGAGCCATCCTGAGTTAGACTGGTTCCCAGGCATGTCTGTACAGAAAAAAAAATGAAGCAGTTAAACTTCTTAACAAGATCTCTGGCCAAGAAGTGCAGATGGCCAAGTCTATACACATTAAAAAACCAAACTTTTTTGGACTTCGTTAGACCTAGGCTTACCAGGTTATTCTTCTCAACTCAGTGTATGGAAATATTTGTCACATGAGTCTGCCAGCAGAATTCCTTCTGTGCAGACCTCATCATGTCTGACAATATTTACTAAGTACTGAAGAACTTGCTCCAGCTTTACAAGCAAAGATCTAATTCAGGTTCAGAGAAACTCTATTTTCGTATATCACTGTTCTCCACAGGTTACCAACAGATAACCGACCTTTTCTAGGGATGAACACAGTGCAAAGTCTCATTACTGATGAGAACAAAGATCTGACCAAAGGGAACTGAAGAAACAAGGAAAAGAACACCTGGAATTTGCATTTCACTGACATATATTAACTCCTAGTTGAAGAGATTTAGCTATTAGAGCTTCTTTGCTAGAACTGATTGAATAAAATCTTGGGAATACCGATTCTGTCCGCTAATCTTTTCCTGCATTCCCCATCTGTGACTGTTGTTCTCTTTTTTTTTGTTTTGGTTTGGGTTTGTTTTGTTTGGGTTTTTTTTAGGGGGAAGGGGTTGGCTGTTTAGTGGTTTTGTTTTGTTTTCTGATTTAATCTACCTTACCTTCTCTTAGTCACTGGGTCCCTCTTATCTTTAGGTAGGTGATATCCTCTGCTTCACTAATTTCTTAAACTAAGCTGGCCTCCATAAGTCAGTCTCTCTGGCAGGTCTTAGGCCTTCCTCCACAGCCTAAACCCTTTCCAACATCTGACTGGGGATTTCTCCCATTTGCATTAACTCCACCTGTTCACTTTACTCAGGGACAAAGTTTGAAAAGAAGGATGTTCAAGTGGAGAGAAAGTCACACGGAGCAGCAGTCTGGGGAAAAAGCCAAAAACTAACTTCGGAAACATCAGGAAATATAATGTATGGAAGCACACAGAAAATTTAGCTTATATTTAAGAGGAAGGGAGAGTAATGAAGTTGTATAGCCAATGGAAAGGACAAAACAATGCAATAAATCCAGGAGAGACTATATTAGAAGTTGTGGCTTTGCAAGAAGTTGATGCCAAACACAAAGCTAGATGCATTTTAAGGTGAACAAGTTTGAGAAAAAATGGATGCAAGTTGTCTTGCCTGAAGTAACTCATAGGTGCTTTCCTCCTCACTGCTGTCCAAGAAGGAATGTATTCAACAGTCCTCCTGAGATACTGCATCAAACATCATTTACTGAATTACAAGGGGTTTAGAAAGAGAGAGTGTAATGAGGAGAGAGAGCACCCACCTCAGTAAACAGCAACAGGCTCAGGAACTGGCAAGACCTTGTTCTATGAACACTAATTATCAAGCTGCTTGTTTTGTGGGCATCATCCTGTGCCTCACAAAACAGCCCTTTCATCAAGGGAATGAAGTAGTGCCTGAGAAGGAGTTGAGATACTCTTCAAAGAACAGTTATGAAGATACTCATTCACTGCATATTCTCTCAACAGATTCAATTTACGAATGTTCAAATTAATTGCAAGGGAGAGGGGATAATAAAATCCATCGCCTGCTTTGTAATTGTATGAGGAATTATGAGCAACTCCTTTCTAAGGGACAGCAAAAGACAGAACGATTCAGGAATGAAAGTTGTAAGGTGTTTATCTACAGTTACATTTTGTTATATGCACGCCTTGTGGCTAAAACCAGTATTTTCCTCCCAAACTGGGGAGAAAGCTTTGCACTTGCAGAGCTGTTCTGACTGGTATGCTCAAGCCACTCAAGTTATATTGCACCAGACCCAGAGAAAGTGTGTGCTCACTCAACTGGGTCACAGCTCTCCAAGCATGGAAGGTGCAAAACTACACATTACAAAACTTATCTGGTGATTTGGAGTTAACACAGTCTGAATTCATTCACTGTGCAGTGGAGAGGTAAAAGGGATCTTCATGCTGGTTACAAAATACTTTTTTTTACCATTAAACAGGACCCTATTTCAAAGAGTATGCAAAAGGAATAACTAATGATATATGCTAGTTCCACAACTCTGTTGAGCTCTAGACCAGGTAAACTTCTAGTCCTTTCTTCAGGGGTTGCTTCTTCTAGATCCACAGCTATGACCCACCCCATCACCTGCCTGTGATTGAACTGGTACACACTGGCACCATCCGTCCATTCCTGACTGCTCCATCCCACACAACCCTAGGGCCGTGCTTCAACAGGCTGCAGCCAGAAACTCTGAAAAGCCTACTTAAAACACACTGAAAACATTTCAGCAGAAAAAAAAAATGTATAATGAAAAGGGAAAGAAAAGAATATTAAGTCTCTGCATGTGGTTCTTATCTAAAGGCAAATAGGTGTAATTTATAGCCCCACCCTTCTGGTGTATGATAGTCCCCAAAAGAGCGATTCCCCACTCCCAAAGAGAGTGATTCCCACTGGTATCTGTGCAGATTCCCTCCCCAACAATGATTTCCTTTGGCAGACATAATGGCTTCAAAATGAGCTGAACTGCCATATCATTTAACCATTTCCCGAAAGGAGTGTATGACAATTCATCTCCAGCCCCAGGTGTATGTTTGAGAATCTTGCTTCCAAACAACTCCAGTAAGTACATCTGGTCACAGTGTAAAAATTCATCATCAGTGTTACACTTGTGAGCTCTCTACAGGTAACTAAAAATCTATTAGCATGTGCCACTGAACTGCCACGTTAGTATAAACTCACTCAGACACAAGGAAATAACATTTGCTCAGTTCTAACGAATATACATAATTTTTTAAGAGCCATAACTGCAAATATGAGCAATTTTTTTTCTCCCATCCATGAGAGGAAATTAAAAAAAATATATATATACATATGTGGCAATAACTGGACAGGACAGAGCCACTAGTAACTTTTCTAAAAAACATCTTGACATAAGTCATTCCAAACAGATGTAGAGCACAGATGTCAGCCTACCCTCCTCTGCTGCAGCTTATTATGGCACTTCCAGGGTGCCAGTTAGCTCAGCAGGGGACTAGTTAGCTCAGTCAGCTGAGCGTGGCGCTAACAACGCAGGTTTGATTCCTGTTCGGTCCCCATGTGTTGCCTGATCTAGTCAAGAGGTGGCGACCCAGGCGACAGGGAGGCTGGATTAAAATGATCTCTAAGGTCCCTTCCAGCCTAGGCCATTCTATGATTCTGTGACACCACAGGCATCTCTTTCTCATCACTTTCTTCTAAGCAAGAAAGCCAGAGTCCATTCTCCCTCTCTGACACCTGGAAATATAAAAAGGAAGGCAAGTACCCTAAGCAAAGATTATTTGCAGCTGCCTGTTTCTGAAATAAGGCCCAATGCTTCTTGTTGCTCTGAAGAACAGACGTGATTAACTCGTCATTCCAGGACTGAAGCAAGGCCTTCTGGCTTCCCTGGAATGTAAAAAACTTTTAAGGCAGCAGTCAAATCTTCAATTCCTTGAATTCAAATCCATTTCCAGGTGTCATGGTTTAGGCCCAGCCAGCAGGTGCTCACTCACTCCTACCCCCATCACCCCTGGCATTGGTGGGTTGGGGAGGAGAAAATGTAACAAAAGGCTCAAGTGTGGAAACTAAGGACAGGGAGGGTTCATGCACCAATTATGGCCATGAGCAAAAACCAGAGTCGACTTGGAGGAAAAAAAACGTCAATGTAATTTAAACAACAAAACTGCCACCAATTTATCAATCAGATCAGAGCGGGATAATGAGAAAGACAAGTAGATCTTAAATACACCTTCTCCACATTCCTCCTTTCTTCCTAGGCTTAAGAGAACTCTGAAACTCTCTACCTCTTCCCCACCACCAGGGGGACAGGGAATGGGAGTTGTGGTCAGTTCATCCCAAGTTGTCTCTGCATCTCCTTTCTCCCCAGGCGGACTCCTCACACTCTTCCCCTCTCCCTCTCACAGGAGACAGCCTACCACGAACTCCTCCAGCATGGATCCCTTCCACAGGGTGCAGTGGACTGGTTCAGTGCAGACTTCCCTCAGAGTCACAGCCTTATTCAGGCATCAAGACCTCCTTCAGTCTGGGGTCTTCCATGGACTCCAGGTAGGAATCTGGTCCATCATGGACCTTCATGGGCTGCAAGGAACAACCTGCCTCATCATGGCCTTCACCACAGGCTGCAGGGGAATCTCTGCTCTGGCACCTGGAGCATCTCTCTCTTCTTCTTCACTGACATTGGTGCACCCTCTCCTCCAAGAATGAAAGAAATTGTCTAGCAGTTTTTCACCTCTTAAATATGTTTATTGTAGAAGTTCTGACTGGCTTAGTCTTGGGGAGCTGGGCGAGCTTCTAGAAACTTCTCACAGGAGCCATCCCTGTAGCCCCACTCCCCTTACCCTTCTCAGCTCTGCCTCTCTACATTCAAGTGCAATGTTGCTCCAAAACGTATGTTACCTCCTTCCAGCCACCTGACCAGCAAGTATGAGGGATGAAGGTACACTTCTATCTTCAACAAGCAGCTCATGTTTGTGTAATTAATAGTTCCAGTACCCACAGGTCATTTCTTAATTTGAATGCCTCCAAGCAGCTCAACTGATATTATCTACTTACATGAATTATGTGAACTGTGACTGACAGAAGCTAAAGCAATGTAATTATTTATTGTCTTTTCTTAGCCAGTAATGTTTATGTGGATATTAAGGGAGGTTTTGCAATGAGCAGGGTCAAAAATCGTAGCTTAGTCTTACATGTGCAATTTTAGCTCGTAACTGACTTCACTTACTTGTCTTTCCAAGGCCCAAAAGTTATTAGCCAGTCTAAGCCCTGTTCTATTTTGAGTATCTGCCTGTCTGAATGCATTTCATGCTCACACAGATCTCAAAAGGCTTAAGCTATGCCAGGAGGAAAAACAACATGCAAGATTCAGAAGACCTGACACAGTATTTTCATGAAGACTGTTGGCATCAAGGAGACACTGCACAGGTGGAGGTATATGGAACTCAAAAAGGGGAAGAGAGGACAAAACAGGAAATTAAAAACAAAGCAGTGACACCTACTAAATATTTCCAAATTCCACCTTTCACAGATGTTAAGAGAATACCTTTTATGAGAGATAAACTAGTTTTCCTAAAGGATTTAGTTCCTGAGATAGTGCTTATAAGTGTAACAAATAAGCATTCCCATAAGTCTGACTTGCAAGAACGGCTCATACTTTAAACAGAGTGATTTGCAGCTCAGGTATCTGCAGGCTATCACTTCCACCTACTTGTGTAAAAAACTCATTAGTACTAAGATACATTCAGAGCAGACAGTTCAGCAAGAATGGCCCCAGGCAGAGGATTCACCCAATGCAAGAATCACTAGGATTTTCTCTGCAACTAATACTTAAAATCCAAAGCCCATATTTGCTGGGAGATATCTCAGCAGCATTGCCATATTAAGGATCACAATTTTGTGTTAGAGCGTGCAGCCTTGAACCAGAGATCATTTATTTAGAGACTGCCTTCCTAAGCAATGTGGTTACTGATATATTCTGCCCATATAAGTAGACATTATTTTGGACACACGTAAGCTTTCAAGGGTAATCAGCTTTAATTTCAAAATGTCCTATTACAGAGAACCTTTAAGTGAGAAATCCATTAAAAAATTAAGCAGTTGCTAACCAATTCTTAACTTCCAATATAATTACCTCCTTAACAGATATAATTTTCACAACTGAGCATGATTTTTTGAGATATAGCCTCCAGCAGGTAGGAGAGAGATTCTAGTCCTCCCTCCTGCAGAAACAGTTCCCCCTGCTCCCTCCCAAATCCATGCCCTAAGTTTTTCTCACATTTGGAAGAAAATGTACAGAAAATTTAAATACTAAAAAGAATTACTATAAAAGTTTCATTCTTTCATAGTCTCCTCAACTTTTTAGCGCTCTCTTCCACACTTCCACATTCAACATTCAGATAAGTATTTTTATAAAGGGGAACTGTAGCTGCAAGAAGTAACATCTATTCATATGTCTTAAGAAGTTAAAACACCACAGATTAATCTTAATTTTTAATTTAAAAGTTTTTATCACATTGTATTAATATCTTCTAAAATCAAATGGGAAAACAGAACAGCTATTTATCTGGCAGCAAATTTTATTATTCTTTTCCATTCATATAAGAAACCAGTAAATTGTTATATGACCTGTTGCATCATTTTTTGGGGGTAATAATCTAGGTGTTTGAGGTTTTCATACTTTTGAAAGAGGAACTTGGTGCAAGACAGATATTTATATTCAAATCATACATTTAGATCCCACAAGTGATATGGAAAAGATTAATAGCCCTGTTGAAAGACAGCTGGTTTTGTAGTTTCAACTGCATGTATTGACTTTAAAAATATAAAGCTATTGCATGCATTTATTGAATATTAGTTCCAAGTTGTATATATTATATCAGTTTGATTTCAGCTTATTCGTCATTCAAGTTACATAGGTTGTTTTTATCCTGCAGTATGTAACTGTTTCATTATATATAAAAACATTTATTTTCCTCTTTTCCCTTTTAAGTACTTCCAAGTCAAAACCATACTGTTCTAGTCCCTTTAAGATGTGCTACTTTTGATAAACAGTAAATTCTCAGTAAAAGCAGGAAGAAACATTTCTACCCTCACTGGCATCCTACCTGCTAGCATCATGTAACTACTCCTTACAATGCCCCCAATTCGAAGCAAAGCATTAAAGACTGTCAATGTTGAGCTCAGTGTTTTCAGACATTCCTGAAGTCTGCTGGTCTAATGTGACAGAAGAATTAAGACATTTTGGAAATATTCATCAGTACTAAATAAGAATCACAGTAGGATACTACTGTGGAAAATATAGTTGGCTTTAAGCAAGAAGGGAAAACAACATTCAGCTGTTGCTTTACAGACTTTGCTCTGTACACAGGCACAGCGTGCTGGCTGGTGCTCCCCCAGCCAGATGGACAAAGATGAAATGGTGAGAGAAGCACAAGCAGTTTTCTGCACATCTTCCCTGGAGAGGGACAGCGGATTTAAAGACTCCAAATGAAACCAGAATAGTTGGCACTGCTAAGGAGTTCCCTTTCAATGTTGCTGCAACATAATCATAGCAGTCACAACAACTTAATGACTTCAACTGCTCTTTTTTTGATCTGTACACAGCTGATTTGCCCAGAACTTTGGAAAACGTTGATATACACTTGCAATGTTCATGCAATACCCCTTGCTCATCAAAACAGAGAACAACCTTAATACACATTATTAGGTGCTATCTGAGAAGATGATCATGGCTTGACATGTGCAATCATGTTTCCTGCAGTAGATTAAATAAGATCTGGAGCATAAACATCTGCTTCTGGATGCCCAGTTTTGGTGAGCTATTGAACTCTGTTTTGCCTCATACAAACATTAATCAAAGCTCCAGTACCCTTATTTGTTTATTTTTGACCAAAAACACAGCAGCAAACTTGATACCATTTTAAAAGACTTCTGCGGATCCCAGTATGACAGACCCACTGGGAAACTCACGTTCTCTGGGAAGCTGCGTAGAGCAGCCCCCACTTCTTAGGACCTTCTGGGAACTGCCACCCTGTTCTTTTCCCTCCTTACAAACCCAATGCAACCAGCACAGAGCCACTCCATACGGCACACCTGTGTCAGATGGGAAGAGGAAAAGAAGAGAAAACATCCTTTGTGTTTTAAGAAAGCTAAGGCAGAAGAGAGACTATTTTTAGCAGGTAATCATTTGGACACTGACATGAGAACCTGTTGTTGCAAGTTGTTGAATAGTACAGTTTGTTCCTTATCAGGCTTCACATTGTTTAATATCTGCATTTAAAAATAACATTTTCCAGCTTGTTTACACAGCTCTTTCCTTCCCAATTTTATCTGTTATTAATTACAGTTGGAAGCAATAAAAGCCTAATAGCACAAAAATCACTTACAGCCACCAGCCACCCTCTTGTTAACAGCATTCACACTACCCTGCATGGCTGCTGGTGAGTCCAACAGCTAGCTCTTCTACAGGTATAAGGAATAACAAGGCTAAAGCAAGTTAATGTCTCATCACTAAAGACTACAGCTTGCCTTGTTAAGAAAAAAGGACAACAAAACCATTCCTAATGTAATTTGCAGCAAGAAAAGGCAGTTTAAGTGAAGCTACAGAATCACAGTATGTAAAACACAAATCATCTGTGTTCTCTCTGCACAGCTGTCAATTCTCTTTTAGCTACAGTAACCCAATTCAACTCAAGGAAGTTCCTATGCAAGCACTAAAGACTTTAAATGCAAGCAAGCCTGGCCAGTTGCTACAGGACATTAGCTTTAGGAGGCTGCTCAGGCAGGCACTGTCCCTGTGCTTCTCAGGCTTACCTATATTTCTTTATGATTGCCTGCTAAAACTCATAAACCTGTCTTATAAAACTAAAAATTTTAACAAAATTACTTTATTCATTAAGAGATAGATAGTCTCACTCAACTGCAGAGCAAATATCTAGCAATAACAGAGTGCCTCTGATATGGACTACTAAGGGCAATTTATATGTTTGTCAATTAACACCTTAGAAACACACGCATGCAAAGTGGGCATATATTTAAGGAGAGCCATTGAGCAGGTCAGGTGGATGGTAGTGGTTGTATTTTTCTTGGGGGAGGAGGGAAAAGATGAAAAGCTGTAAAAAAGGGTCAACTATAGAAAGAGCTATTTTTTGTTTTGGTAACTTCTGCAGCAGCTTACTGGTTCACAATCTCAGGTAGACTGGTTACATCTAAAATGAAAGGTTTGAAGAAGAAAGGAAGTAGTGTATTATTTTCCTCAGGCAAGTGAAGCTTGAAGGAGAAAAGAAAAGTCTTCTGTGTAGATAAGATGTAGTTATCTAAATCCTAGTCTAACAAATTCTGAAGTGATGTTCCTCACAATGTGTGTGGCTGCTAATACCTCTTTTGTTTTTTTCTTCTGAAGGTAGAGTGACTCATAACCACTAAGCAAAGATGATATTTGTGTTCATGGTGTTTGTTTGTAGCCTGCTTGAGAATAAACAAGATAAAATAAGCCTTTTATTCTTCCTCTGAATAGGTTAGGTATAACAAGGAAACCACAGAGAGAAAGATACATGTTGTGCTAGTGACTGTTCCAAAATAGCTTGATTGTTTTGACTGTTACGCTCTAAGTATAATACCGTAGTCAGATATAGGTTGACTATTTTGATGTCAATATTAAGAAAAATCAGAGACATGATGAGAGTATACTTAACATATTTCATGGAGACCGAGAAGGTGTAAGTCTATCCAGCATCTAAACAAGATTGTGGAGAGAAGGAAGCAGACTTTAACCACCATCAACACCTACGAGGAAGACTATGTGTCTGAAAATTGGATTATCTGCTGCCTTCTTCCAAAAGCCTAGCTGTTAGAACCGGAAACCTAGCTAGTAGTCTGGGCAGCTGGACAGTACTTGTAGCAAAAAACTCTTTCTATTCTTAAAGGTGAACCTAGAGGCTTGAAACTAATGAATCTTAATGTTAGATTCATTGAGGCAATGTAGGCCCTCTGGTGAATGAGGTGGGTGCCCTGGAGACAGAGGACAGAAAGAAGGCAGAGTTACTGAATGCCTTCTTTGCCTCTGTCCACACTGTTGGAAACTGTCCTCAGGTGCCTCACTCCCCTGAGGCCCCAGAGGAAGGCAAGATAAAGGAGGAGTTTGCCCTGGTTGAGGAGGACTGGGTTAGGGATCAGTGTGAGCACTTGAACATCCATAAATCCATGGGCCTTGATGGGTTGCACCTGCAGGTGCTGAGAGAGCTGGCGGGAGTCATTGCTAGGCCACTCTCCATCATCTTTGGTAAGTCGTGGGGAACAGGAGAGGTGCCTGAAGACTGGAGGAAAGCGAGTGTCACCCCAGTCTATAAGAAGGGCAGGAAGGATGACCTGGGTAACTATAGACCAGTCAGCCTCACCTCCATCCCTGGAAAGGTGATGGAACAGCTTATCCTTGGCACTGTCTCTAGGCATATCAAGGATAAGAAG